>NC_092210.1:70512038-70526600 GCF_043381705.1 Parasteatoda tepidariorum | reverse complement strand
AATTTAATAGTAAAATTTGATTATTTACAATGTTAACATTCATTTTAGTAGAATGGGTAGACTCGCCCCATACGAGAGATTTGTCAGCAGTTCTATAAAAATATACAGTAACAGCGTAACTGTTAATATTTTCTAAAATCGATTTCACAGCTTTAAAGAGGGATAAATAGCGATTCCGAAACACCTATTAAAAGCCTTTTTTCTTTAATATTTACAAAAGTTTGACCACTTGAAAGTTGACAAACTGAAAAAATGGGTAGACTCGCCCCGGTTTACGGTAACTTTATTTTTTATTTGGTGGCAAAATTTCCTAATTTCTTTGCAAGAAAGCTAGCTTTTTATCAAAAAAATTAACATTTATTTAGACATGTAATCAGCATCTAACTTAATAAAAGTGGCAAATAGCGTTATGATAACTTTTGAAATCTAATTATTTCAAAAAATAAATGTTTTATAGTCAGGGCCGTCTTAACAGCATGCAGGGCCCCGGGCAAAGAAATGTTTTGGGCCATTATAGCATGTCACACTGCTTAAAATCGAACTAAAATCATTTGATTTAATAAATGTATTTAAATTTGGTTTTAGTAGACCCAAAAAACCTGAATTCACATAAAAATTTCATTGGAATATAAAGAAATAGATTTCGGTTGCCTTTTTAAGATTCCCAGGTGATAAATTATTCAAATTATTGTTGTTTGCCAAAATAATCAATCACTATTTGTAGAAAGAAAAACTAACTGCACACTTTATTCAATATAATATATTTATTTTAAAAAATATATAAGGTAATTTTGTTTAGTCTTAGTTTTTTTTAAATACAATTTATCAAAAGTAAGATTCTCAAGGGCCCCCTGAGTGCCTGGGGCCCTCGGGCACTGCCCGGGAGTGCCCATGCGTAAAGACGGTACTGTATAAGGTTAAGTTTCTGTTTTGTTTAATTTCGGTTTTCAGGTTAATTACAACCGAAGGAAGGATATTTGCTTATTCAATCATAGCTACTAGTTTGAACGACTGGTTCTAATATAACTTATGTATAAACGCTTATTTCAGCATTTTTTTTTTTTAAATATACGATGTTATGCAATCAACAGAACGAATTCAAAACTAAAACCTTTTGAATTAATTAGTTTACTATTGTGTTAAAATCGTTATAATTAAATATGCTTCATGTGACCCCAATTAAAAAAATATAAGCAATGCAACCATACATTTGTTAAAGATGATATATATCCCTATCAAAATCTGCCAAGTCATTTCTTTTATTTGCAAATGACTATCTACCCTGCCTGGGAATTACAATTATTCAAATGCTCTTTTGTAGTTTTAACAAGGACGAAAGATAAAATAACTCATAATTATGCAAATATTGAAGCATTGCTACCTTTATAAATGTTTTTTATTTTTTTTATTTAAAGAAAACAGTCATATCTTGAATTTCACGTGAAGAGAAAACGCGAATATATTTTATAGATTGCTTGACGTTTAAATAATTATGGCTAAATGATCAGTAATCGCAATGATTTTTTTTTTGTAATGAATCATCTTTTTAGCTCTTTTTATAGACAGCGAATCGTCATTGTGAATATAACGAGATGGTCTTCATATTTTTGTGTCACTTTCAACTCAACCCAGAAATCAAAGTAACTCGCAATTTAAGAATCGGAGTAAAACCATACTTATGAAAGTTATAAAACTAATTTATTCTAATCAAGATCAATTATCAAATCTTGCGTTAAACGCAAAAGAAAAATCACGAATATTTTTTCTGTTTGATTATTTTATCGGTAGTATGATTCCAACTAAATGCTCATTATCTCAACGAAATTATTCTTCAATAATCAATAATTTTTTATCATCCTAGATAGATGGCCTGTCATCTTTGTGAACATAACGAAACGCTGTTCTTTCTTTTAACCTAACCCAGTGTTTCCCAAACTTTTGTGTACCCTTTCTAAATTTTTCGTAACGCTATGTAACACTAACAAAAAAAGGAATGTATTTTTTACTCTAAAAAAATTGCACATTAAGTTAGAAATCACAACTGGCTGTTGACACCACTAATTATTAACTGTTAACTCTGCAAAAAATAGCCAGTAGATAAATAAATAATCGTAAATTTTCACAGCAGCTTCGTTTTTAAAAAAAAAATTTTGTTGAAATTTTCGTTTGTTGCAAGATATTTTGAATAAGAACGCGTATCACACTTTGGGAAACACTGACCTAACCCATAAAACAAAGTAAGTCGCAATTTAAGTATCGGAGTTCAATCATATTTATGTAATTTATACGAATAATCACGGAACATTATTTAACTTTTTTAAACAGTCGGAGCTTGGTTGCTTAGCAACCTAGTAAAATTAAGTATTCCTCTTTTGAATTAGTCTATGGATTATCTTAAAATATTCATTTGCGCCGTCGACTTTTTTTGGCTGTTTTCTGGACTATCGCCAAATATAGAAATCTTTATTGTGATCCAATTTTTTCAAAATTTTGTCTGCCCCCCCCCCTTTTTCAAGGGTCGGGATTCCTAATGTGTAAAAAAAAAATATGTTTATTCAGAGAAAGAACGCTTTTGTGTCTGATTTCGTAACTTAATTAATAGTTAGCACTAATTAATTGGCCTATTTGAGGTCACCCTCAGGAGCCATTAAGATTGACACTTAGTTCATGAAAATCTGATCATTAGAACGAAAGTTATTCAGGGTGATATTTTTTTGTTGTTGCGAACTGTACCATATATGCATGTCGAATGTATGTATGAATATATGTAAAATATAAATACGCTCACTGTACGTACAATCGTACACTAATGTGTTATGCATATTTGGATACATACATTGAACATATTGTGTAGATGTATATGCATAAATACCTATATTGTACATATATTATACTGCTCATAAATAAATCATACATGCATGGGAGATAATTGTACAGACAATGCATGCATGTTTGTACAAACAAGCACTTGTATATACAGGCGCCCATGAACTTGGATACACATATAAATATTTGCATAAAATGCATGCATTAATTGTGTATAAATGTACATATCTACATTGTTTGCACACACATATGTAATCATTAGCTATATACAATACATGTGTGTAACTAAAATGTCAGTACATATGCATTGTATTAATACATATGTACATACATCTTAGTTACATTCATTCGTACTTACGCTGTATGTAAATACTTACAAAATGTATGATTATACGATAGATTATACTATCAACTGCGAAATATAATCATATAAAAGTATGCAATAGTATTGTAATCGCATATTTAGATTATATGTAATCGTATATTTTGATTAATTGCAATCATGTACAACATGTAATCATTACAAGTAATTGATTACAGTAATTGGTATGTAATCCCGATTACAGTTTTAATCAAAATTTGTAATTATGATTACAAGTAATTGAAATATGTAATAGACTACATTTTTGTTCTACTCTGATGTAATTAAAAATTATGATTACTTGTAATCGTGATTAGAAGTAATTATTTGTAATCAATTACTGTAATCGACGTCCAACTCTGCTTTCTACCCTTGAGTAAGGGAAGAAAGCATCTTTCTCCCCCAAATTCATCCTTCAGGACGGTTGAACATCTTCTCCGTAGGTGGTCTTCCTCCCTCGGAAATACTTTTACTAGGCTCACCTCTTTTTGGGTTGGTTTTCGGTGTCTTTTTCTCTCATTGCCTTTTTGAAGAACTGATATAGAGAGAATTTTAAAATCCGTTAGTTTACATTTTAATAATGGGCTTTTAATTTATTATGAAAGTTATATTCACTGTTAATTTGCTTATTAATGTCGTAGTTAGTCAGAGGTTGGTGGGCCTGCAACATGAAATTGTTATTTTTTGGGTCTATAGAGTTTTTTTATAAACACAATTAGTATGAATTTTTATAAAGCTTGCAAGTAAAACAATACCGGTTATGCCTTCTATTAAGAGAAAAAAAAGTACTACTTTTTACAATAATTTGAACATTCAGGCTGCGTGAAACAGTTTATGCTTTAATCTAATTAGAATAAAAATAATTTTAGTCCATAGCATGTTAATTTTTGAATTTTGTTTTCTTTTTTATGAAAATACCTATCCTTTGCTAAAATATACATTTTCCTATACTGGTATAACTGCTCAAAGCTAGTCAAATAAAAATATTTGTATCAAAATCATTTCATAACATAAATTTCTTTTTAGTCAATATTTTCTAACACTTTATTAAACTGTGTTATTTTTTAATAAAACAAACATTTTAAAAAGTAAAATTTTATTAATGAACAACATGTAATATACAACATTTCAAAGACCCATACAATTACAATACACATATTGTAAAAGAAAAAGCATCTTTAAATATTTGGAATTATATATTTTTTAAGTATTAGCAGTAAATCTACCGGCATTAAAAACACAAGCAGTGCTGATTGTGTATTTACAAAGAACACAATTATAACATCAAATTCAATTACAGATGGAATAAAAAAATTTTAACTTATAAAATGATAAGCTTATACAAATCAGCAAAACTTAAAGAAAAAATTTTAAAATGCATCTCAAAAATATGTTAGTTTTAAAAAACGTAGTTAGTAATTTAATAACTAATCTATCAGTAGGCTATCATTAAAAATTAAATAATACTTTTTCAAAAATATTGTGTAGAATATCTTGTTAATATTTAAAGCATGAACTTTTATGTTAAGAACTGTATTTCAAACTAAACTTAAGTTAAGAACTGCATTTCAATCCTATTAACAAATAAACTAGTTTTCAATCCTTTCCTCACTTTGATAGATTTTAATAATAATTAGTTGGAATTTGAAAATGTTTTTACCCTTTCTCACTTAATGACTCAAACTGTAAATATTTTTTTTCCTCAAAAAAATAAATAAATAAAACAAAAAATTATAATTTATACAAAGGTTATAAAAATATATAATAAAGGCAATTATTAAGGAAAAATAACTGGATAATAAAAGCTACATGGAAATATAATAAATAAAAATTTTTACATAAAAGAGATAATTAGGTATTAATACACCCGATGGCTAAAATCAAATATAAGTCATTTCATGTCGTATTTCTAAAGTATAACAAGATACAATCAACAAAATTTCAATTTAGCCTATATATAGTATTCATGAATGCAAAAGTTATGTTCCAAAATGAAAACAATTTGTCAGAAATAAAACAGAAATAGATATTTTTAAAATTTTAGCAAAGAAAGAAAAAAAAAGGCTAGCTTTAGAATTTGTTTAACTTTAATTAAAAATACCATAAAGGATATCACCTTTATGCAATCCTTTTCATTTAAATCTACAATCCTTTTTAATTTGAAAGAGGGTTTTGGTGATTTTTCTTCATAAAATTTAATAAATGCTTGAACAGATAAATTATACAATTTTATTTTCACAACACACAATCAGCAAACTGCTCTAAGTAAGGAAATTATATAATCACTAACTAAAACACTACACTAATAAAATTTTTTTAAAATTATCCAACTAAGCTCACTACATAAAAATAAAATCATAAACCACAAATACTAATACTACATATAAAATTCTAGAATTAAAAATATTCACTGTTAGTATTGAATAACATTACAAAAATAAGCAAAATAAATAGGACAGTAAGTCAGTTTCCTTAAAAAAAGAAAAAATAGAGAGCTAAAATTGCATAGTCTCAATACATAATCCAATTATCATGCATAATTGGAATATATTTATACAGTAGGGAACCGATTATCCGGAACGATCGGGACCATCGCTATTCCGGATAACTGATTTTTCCGGTTTTCTGAATCNACATAATCCAATTATCATGCATAATTGGAATATATTTATATATTTGTATTAATTTGCTAAAAAGCAAAAATCAAAATGATCAATGAGTTTTCGATGAATGAGTAAGGCAAAATTCCATTGATGAATAAAAGGACTCCATACTGTACATCTTGTTCTTATGCCCAATACAAGTTTGATTCAAAAGAGAAAAATATAAAGCTTTGCATGAATTACTGAGAAATTAATAAAATTGCTTTTATGTCCTTTATATGTACACATAAATATAATTACCAGAGTTTTATTTCAGAATAACTATGAGACACAATTTTTAGTCTCAATGAAAAAAAAATTTCAATTATGCAACTGTCGCAACTAAAGTATAAATTATGTGATTTTTTGCATATCAAATTTTTTAGGAAAGCCACACTGAAATTAGTTCACAACTGTCAGATATCTTGACCTCGTAGAGTTAATAAAAACAAGGGAAAAAATCACTGATGAGACATGCAGTCCAATTTAAAGATATTGAATATCAAGTCTAACAAGTCCTGAAAATGCAGTTACAGAAGAAACCTTTTCGTATTATCCTCACTATCTCAATAAACTCCAATCAATTTTCATTTAGTATGAAACATAAATTTTGTATATATTCTGTAATAACTAAAATATAAAAACAAATTAATTATTTTAGATTTATAAGTACATTTACATATTTAAGTTTAGATACTTTTTAAAATATTTTACTTAAAAATAATGACTATGAAAACAGATAAATTATATTAAAGATGCTTTTCGAATTTCTTTAGACAAGAGAGCAAGCACTTTAAAATTAAGCTTTTACTTTTATACTATTAATATTTTAATATTTAAAGAATTACGATTTTTTTAAAAAAGATATTAACAATGCGGTCAATATTTTTTTTCACTTGGATGAAAATTATTATAATCATTGAATAAATTAAAAATAAGATTATAAATGCTTTTTCCTAAATTTGGAGTCTTTTCCTCTTCATATTGAATCAATTTTGCATCACTCTCATAGAGGATGTTGGTTACAGATGGACAAAACTCATTCAAACAGTTATAAAAATAGCACATAAAATGTGCTCTTTTAGATGACTAAAGAGGCTTTGTCAACAATCTTAAATGACCTTGACAAATATAGTCATCTCTTAAATAATTTTAAGGTGAACAGGCAGGCATGATAAACGTATTACTTAAAATTATTAAATGTTTTGCATCTTCCAATGTTATTCATCAACAATTATACTTATCACAGGATTTAAAAGTTACTTATAGTAAATGAAGTATAAAGAAAATTAATAAAATATATCAGTAGAATATTTATTTTGATAAATTCAACCATAATATAGTTTGGCAATTTAAAAGAAAAACAAAAATAAGAACAGAAAAAGGTTCATTTGCAGCTAATTTTCTCTTAGAATTAAAAACAGTTATGGTTAGCTAAATTTCTAAATCTAGCAACAATAATACAAATAAAATAGTTACCCTTTTGATTCATAAAATGCATCAAATTAATTATCACAGATAAACCTTGGAACATTAAAAAAAAAAAATTTTTTTATGGGAAAAAAAAGAAAGTCTAATGTAAATGCAAATATTACAGGAAAACATACTTTAAAAAACTTTTATGCTTTTCTTTCTCCAATAAATTTTGCTATTCTGGAGTGATGTTAATCACCTGCATATGATTATTACATAAAGAGTTAGGAATTCATTATGATAGTAAATCATATCAAGATGCTTTATTTTTTACAAACCTAAGTATCTTTTAAACTTCTTATTGACTAAATCTACTCAAATATATTAAATAAATAAGAAAAATTCTTTTAATTTAATTTGACAGGAATTAAAAGTGAATACTAAACCTATTTTAATACATTATCCAGATTAAAATAATATATAATTCATTTAAAATTTTACATTAATAATAAAAGTATTGGTTTTAAAGTCATGGAAGAAAGGTGGAAACGCAGATGTAAAATATTAGTTTTTTTAAAAAACTAATTTTTATATTGTGATATGCTTGGCTATTTGATATTATTGTAATGATAAAAGAAAAGAAGGAAAAAAAAAAGAGAGAGAAAAGACAGGCAACTTTAAAAACACTCATTTTTCACAAAACTTATAAATATTATTCTAGAATTAGTAATTAAAGTAAGAGAGCTATGATTTTATCATAGATTACATCAGTTTGAAAGTACATGAATTTAAGTTTATTAACAGGTTTTTAAACAAAAATAAAAAAAAATTTCTCAATCATAAATGATTCGAAGCAGATAAAAGTATATAAATCAGACATATTCAGCATACAAACAAATTAAAGTTTATTTTTGGTTATTTTGGGTACATTTCCTCGTAAAAAATACACTGAAAGCTTTATTTCTAAGTAGTTAAAAAAAAAACCATTTAAGTAACATAAATAACCTCTACACAGCTGTAAGAGTATAAATATTTGTCTAAAAATAATTATTGCATGAAAATTGTATGCAATTTTTTTTCACAAAACAGTGTTATTCAATTCCCTTGTACTCAGAATATTGAATTAATTTACATCAGTAAGGATGTAATTTGCATTTGAAGAAGAAAAAAAAAACTCTAAAATCTAATTTATCATATTTTTCACAATTTTGCATTGCGCACTATTCTTTTTATATGCATAAAAACTCAATATAATATAACTATACTTTTAATGAAATAATGTATTCCACTAACTGAAATAATATGCATCCGCTATTCAAAAGTTTGAATGCAAATAAATATTTTTCCATAAAAATAAAAACCTACAAAATGTTTTTAAAACCTTATTTTTTGAATAAATTTGCATTGCTGATTAAAATTTGATGTTTTTAAATCAAAATAATTTTATTATACTTTTGTTTAGTATTGCTAGAAAAACTTCATGAATGGTAAAATAAACAATTTTAACATAATTGCAACAGGGAAAGGAGGCTTGCATGAAAACAATAAATTAATACAGCATTGCAAGCCTCCCTTCTTACAAACATAAATATACAAGTTACCGCACTCCCTCATCAGGACCTTTATTCATTGTATTATAATTTGAAACAGGACTTTCTATTGCTATATCTTGTAACACAAAATTTTCATTTTCTTGTTTCCTTTTATTGAAGAAGTCTGAAACACAAAATACCTAAAGAAGAACAAAAGAATTAATGATTGTTCATAAGCAAGTTGATAACCAGTGACATTTTCAGCAAAAAAAAAATCAAATAATATAGAAGGAAAAAGATTCGTAAGACGTGTGCTACAGCACTCTGAGCTGAGTTTGAGCACTTAAGTTTATATGATCTTCCTTTTTTTTCGTTAAATCTTTACGTTTTTAGTATGCTTGTGAAAGCATGACTCACAAAATTCTGTGAGGTCTATTTTAAAATAGCCAGAAAATAATTTAAATAACCAAAAATCATTTAGAAGGTTTTAACAGTATAATTATATATTGTTATTATATCACATGAAGAGCTTTAGTGAATTTGAGTAAATGAGCTGATTGCGATCAAAATGTGAGATAATTTAGTTACATCTAGAGGTATTTCTGAAATTAAATACAAGTATTTTTGTTAGTTTTAATACAAAAATAAAAATAATTTTCAATTTTTCATTAAAATAATGCAGTTTCATGCAAAAATGACATATTTTAATTAATTAAAAATGTTTATTAGACAGTTTCCTTTGTGTGATTAACTACGCATTCACGATTAGTTAGATGATTCTCACTTTTTTTTTTATTATTTTAAACTTCTTAACTTGGAATCTAGATGTCAAGAAAACACCTGTTTGAAGAACAAAGTCATATTCATCTTCAAGAAGAATTCAAGTGAAATTAATCAGCAAAATGGAGGTAAGAACCACAAAAACCTCTTGTAGTTAGCCCGATATGTTTTTACCAAAGTATGATTTGCATATGTTTCCATGTAACTTCTACAAATTTTTCAGGCAATACCTTCATTTTTGTCTTCAGTAACTGTATAATTTGAATTCCTTTTCCTGTTAGCAGGACTCTTTTCCCAGCATACTTTTTTATTCTAAAGCTCCGTGATAACTCACACGTGCTAATTATACAAATATACAAATTTTTTGATATAGGAATCTTCAAAACTCCCCCATAAAATGTTATAGCAGCGCAAACAGTTTTGAGACCAATCAGGGAACCTTGTTTGAGATTTTTAACATGCATGTCGTTATTAATACTGAACTCACTTCTTACAGCAGCATTGCCATGTAATAATATAAGCAGGGATAGAACAGCAGCATAATCATTTTGGAGCAAATAAAGTCTGATTTTTAAAGCATAGTGCTTCTAAAATTCAATTTTTGAGCACATAAATTAACATTTCATATCATACTAGCTGAGATCCCGTTCTTAGTTAGGGAGCGAAAAAAAATTTATTAATTGGTTATTTAAGAGATTATGTTCAAATTTGAAATTTATATACCAACACAATTAATAATCCATTAGAAATATTTAAGATAAATAAAAAACTAACAGCCATAGGAAAAAAAGAAGTTGAAAATATGAAAGCGAACAAAAAAATCCCCTTAATTCATTAAATAAAAATTGAATGGTAAAAAAAATATTATTTTCAGGTAAAAAAAAAAAAGGATCTACAAAACGTCAAAGAAACCTAATCTATCTGAAACGCCTTTAAGAATTCTGTGTTATCAGGAAAACGCTCATAAAAAGAAAAACATTATATATGAAAATGAAACAAAAAATAAAAATCCATCTTAATCCTTGAAAGAAAATTTTTAACTGAACATCTCAGCTTCTCAGTCCAATTTCTGTATTTTCAAGAGAAAGTGAAGAAAGAAGAATTAAGTCTAATAGAAACAAACCCTCTATACTGTGTCATAATAATGTTGATAATAACAAAAGCTTTTTTTTGAAAATAAAAACCTAGATAGAAGGCAAGAAAAAAATCATCCTTAATTTTTAAAAGAAAAATTTAATGTTAAAAACCTCAATTTTTCTTCACATGGCCATATTTTTTTTTATTTGAAAAAAAAAAAAAAAAAACTAAAAGAATAATGTTTATTAGAAATGTTCTTTAAAAATGCTATATCATAATAAAGCACTGATGAAAAAGTTAATAAAAAAATCAAAAGACAAATAGAAAAGAAATTGTTCTTAGTTCTTAAAATATTACTTTAACATTGAAAATCACAGTAATCTTGTGAAAGGTTCTTACCGTGCAGGAAAAAAAAGTGACAATAAAAGAATAAAGTCTATCAGAAATCCTCTGATAAAATAAAACACTATAATAAAAACAGCAAAAACAAAACAAAAAAACAGCGACTCAATCTTTATAATAAAACACATTGAAATATTTGATTAAATTGGCATTTGGCCAACTGAATGTTCTGCAAAAAGGCTGAATAGTGGCAGAATATTCGAAATATCTCTACCTATTACCAAAATTAATTAAACACCATTCAAATAAAAACGGTAGGGCGTTTTTTTTTTATGTTTCTTTTAAAATAAGTCATACCTTTTCTCCATTAATTTTGCTTTTTAGAATATATAGCTAATTAGTACATATATATAGACTTTTGTGCATAGGTTGTCAGGCTACCAAACGGATACTATTACCATTTAATTCATCATCATTGATGACAATAATGTTAGGCGATTTTTTACGATCTCCTAAAGGAATTAGTGCAATTTCTCCAATAATTTCGCTTTTTAGAACGTTTCTGCTGCTTCAAGTAATAACTAAAATCAAAATTAATTAAGCATCACTGGATTCAATAATAGTACAGTGATTTTTACGGTTTTCCCGAGTACCTTTTAAAACTAATATTTTTTTTTCATTTTGAATGCCGTTGATTTTAACAATTTAATTTTATAGAAACACATTTCAAAAGCATAACTGTATACAATGATTTCAGATAAATTATTGTACTATAGTGTGACATAGTCATCCGCCATCATAGTCATCAATATAAACGAATGTTATATATTTAAATAAAGTTATATTAAGAACTTTCCCGGAAAAAACTCAATTTTTTAAAAATGTCACTAAGGTAGTTCTTTAGCTAAGCTGTTCAAATAAGAAATCTTAAATATCTAATTACGTTAAAAAATTATAATGAGAATAAATAAAATTAATATTCTTACATTGATTGAGGCAACGAGGGTTCCTAGAAGAAAACCAATTAAAACATCACTCCAATGGTGCTTGTAGTCTGAAATTCTTGATAAAGCAGTGTACCAAGTCATCATAATTAAAATAAATTGTATAAAAGGCTTCAAAAGTTTGTTTCCTTTGACACACATGCAGCTTTGAAGATAAAGCTTAAAGAAAAGAAAACATCAAAACAAATAGATCATAACTTTTGTTTGTTTAATAATAATAACAGCTAAACATAAATAAAAACAGGCTATTATTTGGAAAAGCATTTTAACACAAAAAGTTAAAAACAAATATTGCTAACATTCCCTGTGGCAGNTATAGTAGTTATATCAGGTACAGAAACAAATCAGGTGAAAAAATTAATATTGAAGTTGAGTAATCAAAATAATAAAATACGAGGTATATCCACAAAGTAAGTTCCGTTTCTATTTCTATCCGCGGTAGCTCTGCGATCGCAGTTCCGAGCATGTGCGCTAGTTACTCTGACTCAAGCAGAAGAATTGTGCGCCCTTTTCAGATACCTGCTGCCGATATGTTCTTTGTAGTGCTTCTTTATGATGTCAGCCTTAATTGAAAATGCCGCCGCTTGCGAATTCAGATCTGTGATTCGTTTTCTAAATGCAAAGAAAGTTAAACCATGTGAAATTCATCGGCAAATCTGCGAGGTTTACGGACAAGCTGCTATGAGTGATTCAATGGTTAGAATATGGGTCAGACAGTTCAATGAAGGACGTGATCAAGTCCACGATGAAGAACGATGTGGACGCCCGTCTTTGGTTACTGATGAACTGCTTTACTCAGTTGAAGAGAAGCTTAAGCAAAACCGTAAGTAACCGTAAGACTGGGACGTGTTTGACCATCCTCCGTGCAGCCCTGACCTCGCTCCTAGCGACTTTCATCTTTTTTTACACCTAAAATCTTTCCTTGGTGGTCAACACTTCAACGATGACGACGAGTTGAAAGAACATGTTACTACGTGGTTGAAAACACAGACGGCGACCTTCTATGACGAAGGAATACAAAAACTTGTGCCACGCTATGACAAGTGCCTACAAAATTTCGGAAGCTATGTAGAAAATTAGTTTCACAGTTGTAGATTTTTGTGCAATAAATATTATTTCTGTATCTGGACACGTTTTTTTTTATATAACAAAACGGAACTTACTTTGTGGATATACCTCGTAGTATTGACTATAACCGAATTCTAAAAGCAAAAAAATTAAAGCAATGTTTGTTTCAATTTTTTCTACATCTAATTAATTTTATCTAATTAATTAGATTCGATTAATATTGTACTGACTTACTGAAAGATTTTTTTTTTTAAAAAAGGAGGTAAATAAAACTTTTTTCGTGATCAGATTAAGTTCAGAACGAAAAAAATACACAGCGCTTGTGATTTCGCACTGTATTGTGTAAATATATAGCACTGATGCCACACGAAGTATGCAGAAGCAGTTTCCGACTCAATATGCTCAAGTCTAATCAACATCTCGAAACGAAATAGTCTTTATCAGTACTGAAACATCGGTATTAGAGCCATATTCATTGGATGCGTTTTTTTTCGCATGCGTATGGAAACCTGTTTGAAAGTGACCAGTAAATATTTTCCACCAATCTGGTTTTCATTCGCATGCTAAAAAATCGTAGATAGTGAGATATCTTTCAGGCTTTATTTCATTTATCGTTAGATTGCGTTTTTTTTTTTATTGACGATTTAATTCAAAGCATATAGGCATTTTTAGATGTTGTCGACTACCATCTTATTTCTTTTTCGGAATGCCGCCTTGATAAATCAGTTTTCAAATTTGTTTTAATTATTGTGGCTTCACAACTGCAACAAATAACCTTTTCGCTAGACATGATTTTTTTAAAAAAGAATCTTTTTACGCATGAAATTTTCAACATAAGTGCAAAAAATATAAAATGCTCTGTTCTCATAAAAAAACACAAAGCAAATTTCTGCGCCAGTGATAGAGGCCGAAGTTGGCAAATTTCCAAAAATAGCTTAATAAAGGGGAAAAAAATTCACCCCTTTTTATCCAGTAACTGTTTGTGTTGGAGATTAACGGAGAATTACGAGCGCTTTCTCCTTCCGCGGTACGCTAGAAAAAAAAATATTTAAAACAATTCTGTAAGAATTTTTTTTTTGTTGGTAAAACAGCTTCTGTTTCTGCAGAATTTATTTTGAGAACTTTTGTTTGTGGCAAACCAAAAATTTTTATTTCCCAAATAAAAAAAATCTTTCTGCAAGAACTCAGTCGCTTTCTGCGACAATGTCGCTGTGTTTCTGCCACGGGGCTAACATTTGACATGAGCATTAATATTTTATAAAGGATGTTTAACTATTTTGCTTCATTAATTCAGTTCTGTAAAAAAAATCATAGAAGAGCACTGCAATTTTTCATGGAAATGCTAAATCGGAAATTTCTTACTACATTAGACACAAAATGAATAAGCACAAAAGATTGAAAATTATGGACTGTTCTAATATATATTATTATTGCAATTACGAATAGAGTTTCTGAATTTCAACAACATGTTGGTAAATTCCTTCAGCTTTTTTTTCCCTTTTAACATATATATATAT
>NC_092210.1:70494314-70511613 GCF_043381705.1 Parasteatoda tepidariorum | reverse complement strand
AAAAAAAGGAGGTAAATAAAACTTTTTTCGTGATCAGATTAAGTTCAGAACGAAAAAAATACACAGCGCTTGTGATTTCGCACTGTATTGTGTAAATATATAGCACTGATTCCACACGAAGTATGCAGAAGCAGTTTCCGACTCAATATGCTCAAGTCTATTCAACATCTCGAAACGAAATAGTCTTTATCAGTACTGAAACATCGGTATTAGAGCCATATTCATTGGATGCGATTTTTTTCGCATGCGTATGGAAACCTGTTTGAAAGTGACCAGTAAATATTTTTCACCAATCTGGGTTTCATTCGCATGCTAAAAAATCGTAGATAGTGAGATATCTTTCAGGCTTTATTTCATTTATCGTTAGATTGCGAGTGCTTTTTTTTTTTTTTTTTATCGACGATTTAATTCAAAGCATATAGACATTTTTAGATGTTGTCGACTTCCATCTTATTTCTTTTTCGGAATGCCGCCTTGATAAATCAGTTTTCAAATTTGTTTTAACTATTGTGGCTTCACAATTGCAACAAATAACCTTTTCGCTAGACATGATTTTTTTAAAAAAAGAATCTTTTTACGTATGAAATTTTAAACATAAGTGCAAAAAATATAAAATGCTCTGTTCTCATAAAAAAAAACACAAAGCAAATTACTGCGCCAGCGATAGAGGCCGAAGTTGGCAAATTTCCAAAAATAGCTTAATAAAGGGGAAAAAAATTCTCCCCTTTTTATCCAGTAACTGTTTGAGTTGGAGATTAACGGAGAATTACGAGCGCTTTCTCCTTCTGCGGTAAGCTAGAAAAAAAAATATTTAAAACAATTCTGTAAGAAAAGAATTTTGCAGAACCATTATTGCTTCTGCAGAAATTTTTTGTTTCTGAAGAAAATGTTTTTTTTTTGTTGGTAAAACAGCTTCTGTTTCTGCAGAATTTATTTTGAGAACTTTTGTTTGTGGCAAACCAAAAATTTTTATTTCCCAAATAAAAAAAAAAATCTTTCTGCAAGAACTCAGTCGCTTTCTGCGACAATGTCGCTGTGTTTCAGCCACGGGGCTAACATTTGACATGAGCATTAATATTTTATAAAGGATGTTTAACTATTTTGCTTTATTAATTCAGTTCTGTAAAAAAAAAAAAAAAATCCTAGAAGAGCATTGCAATTTTTCATGGAAATGCTAAATCGGAAATTTCTTACTACATTAGACACAAAATGAATAAGCATAAAAGATTGAAAATTATGGACTGTTCTAATATATATTATTATTGCAATTACAAATAGAGTTTCTGAATTTCAACAATTATACATGTTGGTAAATTCCTTCAGCTTTTTTTTCCCATTTAACACACATATATATATATATATATATACCACACAGTGAAACCTCCTGTTATGGACACCCCTCCAAAACAGACGCTTCTCAATACGGACATATTTCTGAATCCCAGTGAATCTTCCATGATTCAACCATTATGTACATTCTTCGCAAGGCGGACACTGCCATAACTGGACACAGACAGTCATTTTTCTCCTGAAAAGTTTTTTTTTTTGGTGCCTTTTGGTTATCCATAACTAAATATTTTTAAGCTATTTCACTACTAAAGAATCACTCTCTCTCCTGTCACCTAGCCCTATTTTTGCAAAGAAAGGAGAGAAAATGATACTGCTCTTATGAAATAAGGAATCTCTTGATCATTTCATCTGGACGACACAGGTAATGAGAGCCCTCAATTTGAAATGACGTCTTAAATGCTTCTTCCCCAGTGAAAATTTTTGTCATTTTATTGTCAATTTGAAGACTGTATTTAACACAGCTGTGGTACAAAAAGAACAGAAATATAATCTTACAGGTATGGATTGCTTTTTCCCCCTTCTGTTTATTATGAGAGGTTTACTTTCAAGGAGGTATTACTAATGTTTTCTATCAAGTGATAGGTAGGTGTTAGGGGGTGTAAAACTAATAATTGAAACCGAATGAGGACTAAAAGCTCCTATTCGGTATCATAAGACTAACTTGAATATCTGTCTAACTAATAGGAAAATTATATTCATTTATCTGTAGCTACATCAAAAAATATGTATTTATATCAAACTTTTTAATCTATTCTATTTTGTATAGATAAATTTTTTTTTTAAGTTTAAATAAATATCCTTGTAGATTTTATTTAATTATTTCTTTATCCTTGAAAATATTCTAAAATATTTACGGTGTTAAACTTCATTACTCAGGTATTCTTCCTGTAAAATGACAACTCTCATAAACGAAAATTTTTTTCGGTCCTAAGAATGTCCACTTTACCGAGGTTTCACTGTATATATATAAATAAAAAATAAATTATTAAGATGAAAAGAAAAGAGAATATTAAAAATGTTAATATAATTAAGTATTATTAACTGTGCATTAGTTGCACCCTTATAACTTTGGAAAGGTTGATAGTATTTTGATTCTGTAATGTGTTTTGGTAATATTCTAAAGAAATCTCTTAAAATAAGTATTACCTACTTATTTTAAGACAGTTACAACAGTTAATTGTAATTATCACAGAATATGCTTATCCAAGCCAAAAAAGCACTAATTCTGAAGAAAGATATCAATTTTATTACTGCATTTGATTCATTCAAAAATAATCCTTTAAACCAAAATTCCAAAAATTAAGGGGTCGAAAAAGACAACTGAACATGTGGCAAAAAATATGCCAATTTTTGGTGTCGGTGGAAACAGATTTATATAAAGTATCGTTCTCTAATTGTTCAGCCTTTAAGTATTTCTCTTCAGTGAAGTAAAGGTGGCCTCAATTTTTAAAAATAAATAAAAAGCGGTAGCAAGTTGTTCATTGCATAAACTTATCAACCTAGATGGGTAAGTAAATTTGAGTACAGATCAACGATATAGTTAATTATTGGGGGATAAAAATTCAGCATTCTTTCTCCAAATTGCTCCACCAGAATAATAAAATAAATAGAAAAAGGTAGGAGATTTTCTTTCCTGAAAGAAAAACTAGGAAAAGTAGTATTTTCTTTTCTCTTTTTCTGGAGATATAAATTCAATAAGTGAAATTGTCTTGCCTTATCAAATGTATTATTAATGGAATTTACATGCTTTTTTTCTTTTCCTTTAACTCGTACGCATTAAAAAAGAAACTTGTAAATGTAAAAATGCCTA
This sequence comes from Parasteatoda tepidariorum, assembly GCF_043381705.1. Taxonomy (NCBI): domain Eukaryota; kingdom Metazoa; phylum Arthropoda; class Arachnida; order Araneae; family Theridiidae; genus Parasteatoda; species Parasteatoda tepidariorum. Next base: position 70,508,453 of record NC_092210.1, on the reverse strand, counting down.
GAAAGCAATATGCCTTTAAATATCAAAATTACACTTAGCATGGTTCTTTTTGTGTTCAACAAGGATTAGATACGATTTAGTTTTTTTTATCACCCCCCCCCCAAAAAAATGGCAGCTCTATTATTTTATGAATAGCTTTTTATCTCATTAAAACAAAATGTGACTAACCACCACGATAGAAAAGTAATTTAAGGCCAATATTTGGATCTGTAATCATAAACACATCATGACATTTTCTACATCATGAAAGTATATACTTTTTACATTCATTCTAAGTAAGAACATCTGAAAAAAGTTTTCTTTTTGGTTAACTTATGAAAGAATTAGAATAGCATTTAATGACACTCTTTGACAAAGTTGACTTATTTTAGCAGTCAACAAACACGATAGACAGGAGGTCAGATTACTAAGGTTTTGCTCCTATATTACATAAAATAGATATGGATTTTGAAGTTACCTTAGACATGAGGACAACTTAACAAAGATGGTTGACTTGACAAGCTTTATTGTACTAATTCTTTTGTTATCAGATTTTTGTTCATCCAAACCTTAACTTCAAATTTAAAAGATTGTATCCAAAGTAAAACAAAGATTGATATAGCTTTAGAGATTAATTCAATAATACATTTGTTTCCAGATTCTGTACAATTTTATAAATAGTTATTTGCATAATTTGAGAACACAAAAGTAGTTTTAATTAACCATAATGTCTACATACCACTGTAAATATCATTGTATAAGCAGAAAACGATGAATGCCCAGAAGGAAATGATAGTCTGAAAAAAAAAAGAAACTTATATGCTGTTTTTCAGATTTATTATTTATATTTGACATAGTAGGTTTCTATAAAAAATTAGAGACAGAGGTGATTGTATTTTGGGGCTACCCTGAATTCCGGGCTTTTTGTAATGTTCTTTAGGGTCAAAAAATTAGGAGCAGGGCATGTGATTTTTCAATGAATATTGCAGAATTCCAAGTTACTTAAGAAAATTGGTTCTTGGACTTTTGCCAATCAAAAACTTATATTCCAATGAAATTTTCAAGGAATTCTACCATCCCCAAATTCAAATTTTGAAACTATCGCCACTTCTCGCTAACGAGATGTTTACATACACGCGAAACGGACAGAAAATAGCCAATTTCATATTTTTGGTTTGGTGGATTTTCGCTAATCTAAATATTTAGAACTGCGCCGGAATCCGCTAAAATCGTGATTCGTATTCACACGGTTTGAATATCAAACATCGACCTTCATATTTACCTAATTAAAAAGTTACGCACTGCGATTCATATTCACATGCCTTAAAAATCGTACATCACGACTTTATTCACATGATTTAAAAAAATCTTTTATCGTGATTTGTATCTATGCAGTTTTAAAATCAATTTTCCAATTTCTATTCATGCGTTTTCAAAATCCAGTAACACGATTCATATTCACGCAAATTTAAAAATGTAACAATTATTATTCTCGCGTTTGGAAAATCAAACACCGATTTCCATATTTTTACGTGATTTAAACGTTATGCATTGTGATTCGTATTCACGTGTTTTTCAAATTCAATATTGAGATTTGCATTAGCCAGATTTTAAAATCCAATATCGCAATTCATATTCACGCGATTTTAAAAATCACACATAGCGATACATGTAAGCACTAAGATTTTTACAAAATAAATTATATAGGCATGATATATTTTATTGGTAAGCAATTTAATTATAAATCTTATTTCAAAAATTTTTAAATATGAAACATTGTATGGTATACAAATTGATATCTTATTATTGATTTCTAGCATATAAAATTTTCAGGGTTTTTCACTTTGTGCCACAATCACCCTTGTAGAGAGTATTGCAAAAATTTTTGATTGGCACATGACAATATTTAAAATCTGCAGTTTACAATTACTATTAAAACTCTTCCCATTTAACCGCACAAGACTACTCCAAAGCTTTTATATAAGATAAGAGAATGGGAAAAACATTCAAACATCTTTTCATAAGCTGAATCAACAATGAACAAAGAAAAAAAAAATCTGGCAATTTTTAAGTCTTAACCATTAAAATAGAAAAAAAAGTGACCTTTACTTAAATATATATATATGTGTGTGTGGGTGTGTATTTAAGAATTGTGTGCTGAAAGGAATATTATGTTATTAATTAATGACATGTAGAGGAGAGTTGGACAAAACGGGATGCCATTATTGTTTTTATTTACTATGGAATATCTGTTATGGCAAACCATACATTACTTTTTTTGTAGCTATAGCATTTATTGAAGCACACAAAAAACACATTTTAAACTAATTTTAATGACTGTGAAATAGAAAAAAATATTAATTTCCAAACTTTTACATATCCCGTTTTAGCATGCCTGGGTTGGATAAAACGGGATAGGGTTTACAGTGTTAAATTTTTTGCATAAAACTAAGTGAAGAGCATAATTAACTGACAGAGAACTGCAAAGCAAAATTTCTATAAATTATATTCATGGGATTTTACTGCTCTACTGTTCTAACACTTTTATATAGATTGTTTTATAAGTAAGAACACAAAAAATATGATGCTGCATTTGTTTTTAAAGACTATAAGTTTTCAAACATGAAGGCTTATTTCCGCAATTTTCGTTGTCGAGATGTGCCTTGTGCTTTTAATAGAGATTTTATAGCAGCCTTTTCTTCAATTCTCTTGGTTCTTTTTTTGTAGCTTAATAATCCCTTCCTTTTCTTCCATTTCTAATTCACTTTTATTTCCATTTCACTCCGTTGATGTCGTAAGATCCCTGAAAGACTCTTTAATAATCAAGTATTTAAATTCTTCAGTAAACAAAAAGAAGAATTCTTTTTAGAATTGAATTTAGATTGAATTGAGCAATCCAGAAAATTAAGAAGTTTATATATAAAAAAGCTCAAGTCTTCATCAGAGAAATACATTACAATTAGTTCTAAAGAAAGATGTGAAATCCTAGAGTCGAAAATAAAATGCTTAATAATGAACATTAATAAACAAATTTTGCATTACTATATAAGGAGACTAAATTTTTCAAAAATATAAATAGCTAATATAAATAAGCTGTTCAAAAAGCCTAGGCCTACATTAATATATGGCTATATTAAAAGGTAATAATTCAACAAATAAATAGGTAGATAAAACGGGACATAAAAATCTCTATCCCGTTTTATCCAACTCATAAGTGTCCTGTTTTGTCCGACTCCGACACTTTTTGAAACAAACATGGCTGCTGCCTAAATGTGAAAAGGAAATAAGATAGACTACACATAAAAATATTGGTAATTAAATGGTTAATCAAATTTAATACTCACCGGAATTTTATTCTCATATATATAGGCAGTACAATGTGAAAAACAACGTACGTAAATGTAGAAACTGGCAATAAAATAGAATAAAAAAGTTCTGAGACCTACAACTTTCTATCAAATAGTGATCTCGAGACGGGACGCACCGAGAATAATATAATCACTGTCGAATAACACATTTCTGTCGTTGTCCACTAGATAGCTGCAATAGTCTGGTCCCTAGGCGACGTATCCCGTTTTGTCCGACTATCCCGTTTTATCCAACTCTCCCCTATAAGATTGGATACTTGGAATGTTAAGGAATAGGAATTTCACCCTTTTGGCAAAATTTGGAATATTAACTTTCAGTTTTGGAATCATTCAAATCAATAATGCTGTATTAACTTAAAAATGGCTTGAATCTACAGAATTTGAAATAAGCTTCTTGAATGCAGCACAAATGATTAATATATAATTAAAAACTATGTGAATATTTAATAGATCTAGCTAAATCACATAAAAAGTTACATTTTATAAAAAACAGATGGAAGTGCTTGGGACTCAATCAGTATTCTGAGTTTCAGCACAATCAGAACAAAACTATGAATTTGTATAGAAGACTGAAAACTATTTTTACTTACACTTAAAAGCATAATATTTATTTAAAAAACCCATAATTCTGAGACAAACAAAATATATGTTCTTTACTTACTGTTAAATCACATAAATATTCTTTTGTTTAGTTAGTACAAAACAACAAAAAAACTAACTAGGTAAACTAATAATTCTGGAATATCCTAATAATTAGTTATCAGGGATCAGCCTAGGTTTTTCTGAGAGGTACCCCCCATTTTGTGAAAATTTAGACATAATTTGCGAAAACTAAAAATTGTATTGAAAAATCAATACAAAAATATGGATTTATAGTTTCTTATGGAATATAAAAATAAAATTTTAAGGAAAAGTATTTTATGAAACTACTGTTTTTCCTAAAGTTGAATTATGAAGGCACCCCTAAACGGTAGTAAATTTGGCCTCAACAGACCCCTGCTTATAGATATATTAACCTTCCTTATAAAAGCTGATACATTTAAAATGAAAACAGGGGGCAGTAGGTAGTGAAAGTTGGAATATTTTAAGTGGTTATACAATAAAATATCAAAGTGAATAAATTTTTTATGGTATGTTGTTGTTCATTTACGTCGCACTAGAGCTGCACAATGGACTATTGGCAACGGTCTGGGAAACATCACTGAGGATGATCCGAAGAAATGCCATCACAATTTAGATCCTCTGCAGAGGGGATGGCACCCCTGTTTCGGTAGCGCGACGACCTGCATGTGAAGGCGAGCATTTTATGGTAGAACAGTTTAACGAGGACCAATACCGCACACCCTCTGTCTCTACACAGGCTGATCTAAGTGGTCACCCACCCGCACACTGACCGTAGCCAGTGATGCTTGACTTCGGTGATCTGCTGGGAGCCGTGTCTTAACGATCAGTCCACTACGGAACTTTTATGGTTTCAAAGGTTTAAACATTTACAGAATTCTATTGGATAAACATATAATTTTTGTATACATTTTGAAAGTTACTAAAATTGATTTCATACGAATAACTTTTTTAAAATAAAAGGTAGTAAAATTTTTAAAAACAAGAAAAGCTTAATTCTTATGAAGTCATTGTTCTCAAGTCTAGGTAGCTTTTTGTGATTAAACAATAATAAATCAAAATCTTAATAGGAATATAGTTCTCTTTTCATGAACAATAGGCTACATAATAAGAGTTACAAAAGAGAGTGCTAGCTTTTAATGAAATGAAACCAAAGCTATGAAACAAAATCCGCCATAAAATAAATTTTTAAATTTAAATAATTTTACCTAACAATTGAAAAATAAATTAAAAATCTACCTAGCTTCTCTGACATAAAAAGGTTTCTCTGTATTCAAACATTCAAATTCAGTTTGATAGGCATGAGGATCAGCAACAAGAGAGCAATTAACAGACGGTTTGCAGATATCCAGGAAATGAGGACGCAGTCTACCAATACTATATTTTGCAATGTCTGTGGTAAGTTGTGACATGCAAGCACCATAAAGAAATATCCCCACTCTCTTGTAGATTCTCCAAATTACGTTCGGTACAGGACGTCCTCGAAAAATGTACACTTTTCCTCTGTCATCTCTAGTTGTTCTCGTCTCAGTCACAAATTCATTCAAGCTGATCTGAAATGTGTGAAAATACAAATTTATTAAGTTTTCATAAAAAATGATAATGAACTGCAAAGTGAATAAATAATCTACAGGAAACTTTTTATAAAAGCTTTTTAAATTTTTTTTTAAATCAAAACTTTTATTAAATATAAATTAAAAATACAATTGATAAAATTTTTTTTTAAATTTTAAATACATAATACATGCTGCTGAAAACATCACTTAACTCAGAGTTATCATTTAAGCAAATCATAAAAGAATAATCTTTTCATAACTAAAAATTATTAAAACTTTTCCAAAATTATAAAATCTTTTTTTACATTTTGAAGACTGCGGGAAAAGCAATCCTATAACTATTTACAAGACTAGATTAATTTATGTTACTTTTTCATAAAAAATATATTTTGTGACAATTTTTAATAATACATTTGATTAAAATTTTTTATAATAATTTCAAACAAAACTTTATTTGAGAATTAAAATGAAATATAATTCTTTAAAACATTAGGAAAAAATCTAGGAATAAATAAAACTATGATTAAAAAATGAATCTAAAATACTTTTTTAAAAATTAAATATTGAAAGGTACATTTAGAAATTGAGAAAAATTACAATTGTACATAATCATTCCTTGAAGTTGGTGTTTACAGGAAATGATTATAAATGAGAAATTTTCCATGACTTTAATTTTTTAAACATCAGAATTCAAACTCTGCAATGGCTTCACATTATGTACTGAATACATTTGCAGTATCTGTCATGTCCATCAATAGTTTTTTTATTTTATTTTTCATTATTGTCAATACACTAGTTATTAAAACTTCGTTAAATACAGAAAATTACTCTAAAAGAAAATTCTATAGGGATACAAAAATATTTATAGAGAAAAATTTCCTTTATAATTTTTATGTTGATGATAACCAAAAAAATACGAAAATAAATGGGGGAAAACTGGATCCTACCATTCGATTTTCCGGCCAATAAAAATGCACTGACAATAATGGAAAACTGTATAATGTATGTAACTGTATTATGTAGGTAAACTTTTTTATGTATTTTTTAAAAATATTTGAACATGTGGACATCAGAAATTTTTGTAAACAGTTTCAATAATTTAATTACAACTACTGAGATAACAATTTTTAATAAAAAAAAGTGCATTAACAAAATTAAAATTTTAAAATGAAAAAAAAAATGATAAAAATTATGCACTATTTACGTATGTTATGTTGAAAAGAGAAAGCACATAGTTCTAGTGTTCTGTCACTTTTTTTAAAAAATTACTACATAAGTTTCTTTTTTTCGTTAACAACAAAACAAATATTTTAGCAGTAATAATAATAAGAAGAAATTTAGTATATTACCATTCCATTTTAAAATGTAATTATGCACCCAGTTTATGAATTGGGGTAGAGTCAATATCAATAAGCAATATTTATAATTAATTAAAATAATTTAATAACAGTTAAAAGCATAATATAAATTTCAATTTATCGAATTTCCAAGGTCGTCTAAGTGCACCATCTCGACCTTCCCTTGCAGACACTAATGATCATAAATAAACTCCCTCTAATCAAATTTTTCTTATCTCCCATCAAAATTGCATACATTAGTAAATAAATTAATATTGTATATTAAATAAAGTTTCTTTAAAATAAAAAAAACAATCATATAATAAAGAAAATACAATTCTTACCACTGTTATAGGAAGAAACACTCCGATAACATAAAGTGCATTACTTGTTATAGTTGACTCACTGAAAGGATATCTTATGCTATCATCATCACAAAAGAAACCTCTCTTGAAGGGTTTTCCATGCAAATGGAAAAGTAAAATTGGGATACCAACTAAAAGATTAACAATTAAATATTATATAAAAACATTTCTGTAAAAAATATATGTATGGAAAAATCAAAACTGAAGGTATGGTATTAGAAAATATGAAGAATCAAACAGTACATTAGATACGAAAATTCTATATAGGAAAATCAAAATTGAAGCTATTTGAAAAAAAAAAAACTTGTTCTTTAAATAGCAACTTTTGGAATAAAATAGCATATTAAATATTTCATTAATACTAGAAGCAACGCTGGGGTGGTTTTAATTGTTTTTTTGCCATTTCTAACGTTATTTTTGACAATACACGTGAGCCTTGAGGCTCACCTTTTCTAAATTATTTCTAAGTATACAATATCAAATATAAAATAAATAATTAATTATGGAAAAACCTAAAACAGCCAAAAGGGTTCATTTTGACCCCTTTAAGAAAACTTTTTTCTGCCAGTTTTTTATTTTGCAGAACTGGAAGCATTATGAAGATGAATTTTAGAACAGAAATTAGGATCGACATATTAAAAAAACGCAGTAGTAATCAGAATTAAACCCAAAAACACAGATAATTTTTGTGGATAATTATATTCTAACAGTTAATTAATTTTTCTTAAAAATGGAATCTGAATAAAAAGGCAGTGTTTTTAAGGGATGAAGGCTTTTTTACAAAAAGGGTGCATTTATAAGGATCAAACGACAGGCAGGGCAGGCTGCCTTTCTAAAAATACTTATGTACATTGCTACAGAAAACTTCTTTTTCTTCATTAAAATTTGTGATTGATTTGTTTTGTTAAAAACAATTCTTCCAAAATTTAGTTTGTATGTACCAGTGTGTAATTATTATTTAAAGAGTGAATTAATCTTTTATAAATGGAAAATGAATAAAAAGGCTATGTTTTTAAGTGATGGCAGCTTATTTTTACAAAACTGGAGTTTTTATTTTGATCATAGGGCAGGCAGTGCGAACAGCCTTTCAAAAACCGCTTAGAGAGAAAACTGACATTTTTAGCGATAATCACAAATTAAAAAATCTTGTACTTTGGAATAACATCAACTTTTCATAAGGGTCAAATTGACCCCAAATTAGTTCTTAGGTAAGTCTAAAATCCAGCTGTTCTAGGGTAAAACATACTTTAAACATTACTGAACATTTTGAAAGAAGAGGTGATGAAAAAAAAAAGAATTCTATCAAAATTTAAAAGTCTAACTTGGGTTTAAAATTTAAAAGTCTAACTTAGGATTCATTTTTCTATACATGGAAACAAATATATCCTAGAAAAATTGAAATATTTCTAACTGCTTAAGCAGCAAAAAAGAATGAAAATAAAATTAAAACTTAACTACTATTTTTCATACATAAATACAATAAATTGCTTCTTTTAAAAAATGTATTATCTTATTATTAATTTAAAAAATAAATTTTTTTGGTGAAGTAAATCAAAATTTAAAATTATCAAATATATGGTCTAATTCTATGCTCATAGAATGTGGATTGTTTTCTACATTAAATGAAATAAAATTAGAATGAGAAGATAAAAAGTATTATAATTAAAGACAATATAATTAAATTATGATGAGTAGGATAAATTATATTTGATATACTAGGGGATTAAATTATTAGAAGTCACATAAAAAGCTCCCTTAACTGAGGATAAGTAATCCTTTTCAGCTACCCTAAAAACTTATTTTAAACAGTTTATTAAGAAACAATTTATATGAATTCAACATAGTGAAGAACAAATTGATAAGAAAAAAGGTTGATGCGGAAGTGTAAAATTTAATATCTATTCAATAAGTTTTAAAATAATTTCATAAAAAATCGAGTTGCACATTCGAATTTATTCAATTTCACTGAAATATTGTAGAACTGAAAGAAAAATTAAGAATTTTAAGGAGAATCTTATTTTTGTTTCAAAAAGATTTAATACGGTTTATAACACGAAATATTATAAGTATTTCATTATTTCCCCCACCTTGCAGCAAAAAGAAAAGATAATGAAACATATGTTTATGGGTAAGCATAGACTTAAATAGGAAAAAATACATAAATAACACAATACCACTATTTTCTTTCTTAGCAAAATTACAAACCTAATAAAAGAAGAATTAAATCAAGCAGAATCTTGATAATAACTTTCGTGTCTTTCGACATTGGTGTAGGCAGAGTGATTGAAATAATAAAAACGAATCAGACATAAAAATCGCCCATATGCATAACTTTCACCGCAATATACAATCATAACTCATTTCCTATGCAGAATGAAAGGGGTAGTGTTTACTTATGTTATCAATATCAAACATGAGAGAAGAATATGCGCATGCCTGAAGTAACAGACGACCTTTTACGTTAAAAATTTTCATTCACAACTAGCGCCCTCTTTGCATGAATAAAAAATATGACCTATCATGGCGATAAATACAAATGCTAATTAATAGAGGAAATGAAGAAAAAAAAAGCGTTCCATTGTCAATACTGTGACGAAACGTCATTCCATAAAAAGTAAACTGTTCAACTCGTAACCAATAACGAATTCTAAAGATTGTTGCCAGATAGGGCTGTAATTGGCTATCAGCGGTTGGGCGAATTATGACTGCTACACTTCTGCCATTCAAATTCTAACTGCTTTTAGTAGAAAAAATTATTTCTCGTACTTTATCCTTAATTATTACACATCTTGGTATCGTACCTGAAATGCACATGTTAAAAAAAAAGTATGGATTGCCTTGCCTTGAATATTTTTATTTATTTTCGTCTAGAGATAGGATCTTCATGTTCCAGAGGACTCAATCAGACACAAAAACATTCACAATCTGAAAAAAACATACCCCATTCTCGACGAATTTGGATTTCTGACTCTCAAATAACGGAAAATATGGTCCCACCCTGTAGTTTAGCTTGGTCAAGAGAGCAGTGAAGTTTTTCAGCGAATTGAAAAATTTTTGCTTACATTAAAAAGATTTTTTATTCAAAGATAATTCCAAACAAAATATAAGTTTCAGCAAAAAATTATTATTTTTTTTATAAATTTTTAATAACAATCGAAATTTTTTAAAATTGTAATGTATACAATTTTTGACTATTTTAACGAATGTAATTTTACATGGCAGAATACAAAGAGTTATCCAAATCAGTTTTATATTTTTTGAGAATCGAGTTTTCTCGTACAATTTTTTTTTTTTTTAAATTTGATTACTCAGGAATTTTTTGAAGAAATTTTATTTTTTTAAAAATATTATTTTTTGGCAAGTCAAATTTCATTCTTTAAAGAGATGAAAAAAATTGTATACCTCAAAATTAAATTTTTTTTTCGAATTTTATTATTAAATAAATTAACAAAAAATAATAAATATTTACTAATAGTTACTCTTGGCATAGGATTATAGTTAAATAAATGAATTTTATAATTTTGTGCAAAATTTTTTTGTATATTCACTCAAAAATTTTTCGAGATTGTGATTTCTTAAATAGGGATCAGTTTCTCAGATGAGAGGGAGATAAGGCTTTTGTAAGTAACTAGTAGTTTGAATGTAGAATGTTTGACTTTTCACAGCAATTACTTCTTACAAAGCAACGCGTTCATTGCGCGTGGAGGAAGGAAAATTGATAGAGTTTTGGAAATCAAAGATCGAAGCAAGGGCGCCAGCAGCGGGGTGCTAGAGGGTGCACTTGCACGCCCCTGGCTTTTTTTTTAAAAAACAATTAGAGATACAGAAAAACAATTTTGTTATAAAATTTTTCTTATTAAAAATACTTTTATTCAAAAACAAATAATTAAGTAAATATAGATACATAACAATTAAAAAATTGCTTAATCAAACAAGAATTGTAATCGTCCTGTTTGCTGTTCAAATCTGTTTATAACTTTTTCAATGATTCATCTTTGATTCTTTTCTTATGCACACTGAGCATGCCACAAACTTGGCAGATATCTAAGCTATATTTTTCAATTTCATTTAATAAAATAATAATAATATTATATTTTCTATTAGTTATTCTGTTTATAACAAAGATGTAAAACACAAACTGACTTTTCACAACTGTAAAACTTTATCAACACAATAAATACTAATGGAAACTACTGTTTGTATAGCTATTTGTGTTTCAATGCCAGCACCACCAATACAGTTTCTTGCGGCAAGATTTGCTACTAGAAATTCGTACTTTTTTTTTAAATATCTTGTTAACAATGAAGAATGTATCTTGAAAAAAAATTAACAGATGAAAGTATATGTAATAACAAAGCAAAATGCAATAAAATAAAAATTTTTTTTTGGGGGGGGGTAGCTTGTTACCCCCTTTGCACCCCGTTTTATATTATTCTGCTGGCGCCCTTGGACCGAACACAATCCAAAAGTGGCAATTCGATGTTTGTCTGTGCCTACAAACAGCGTTGACTCAGAAAGGTGATGAAAGACGTAGCATAAATGAGAATAATCTGACAGTGTAAAAAATACTTTGTACCAAAATTCTGTTCATTTGAATAAAAATACTAATATTTCTTAAAATTAAAATAAATACTTTTGTTGTGTATTTTTTAAGCTTTTTTATTATTTGCGCAATTTTTGTCTTTTGCATCATTTATAGAGAAATTTTTTTATGTTTACAATCTGCGTAATTTTCAAAATTTCGCGCGAATTTTCCGCTAATTTTGGGTCTTTTTCCCCGCGACAAACTTGCAGCCCTAATTATAAACAATAAAAATACAAAAATTGCACATAGAAAGTACAGATTTTGTAGCTGATGCTGCCATCTAGTGACGACTATATAAAATAAACTTGTGATGACTAAACATAAGTTACAGTTAAATTTTAAAAAGACTACTTTAATCGTATTATACTTGTTCATTTTCCCGAAGTTTTATCGGCATAGAGAAAATAAAAAATTATTTTCCGTTTAATAATATGTTGTTCGTATTTAAAATGAATAAATTCTAAAATATTTAAGAGTTTACCTATTAACTCTTTAGTAGGTATCAATGATAAACAAATTAACGTTATAAATTTAAACATTTACTTCATATACATGTGTTTATGTATAAAAAACATTTTCGGTTTGTTATAAATGCCAATTTTTTTAATGTAATGCATTAGTTTGTATACAAATTACTCATGAAATTATCTCTAAATATAAAAATGAATGTTTGCCTGTCTTGTCTTTTATAGGCACCCAAACCATCCGAAAGCGATTAAATTGAGCTTACTGATAGATCGAAGCACGAAATTACTGTCGATATTAAAACATTTACGATTACGAGCCATTCGAGCGGGATAAACGAAAAACGAAATTGAATTTTTTAATTGTTTTAGCGTAAGCCTTGTTTTAAATTTTAAAATAGACGATTCTATTCTTAAAATATTTTGAAGATAACACCACAAATATTTGCTAGCTTATATGTACCTATTTGATAAAAAAAAAAATTTATTGCATGATTTAAAAAATTTTTTTTTCTCCCTCTGTCTGAAAAATTCAAGCATGTGAGGACTGCGTCACCAAATATTAGTATTCCTAATGCTATCGCAAGCCACGTGTTTATTTTGTTTATAGTAATTTTTTTCAAACGTGTTTCAATAAAAGTAAAGTAGGAAGGTACATTATTCACGTCGCACTAGAGCTGTACAATGGGCTATTGGCGACGGTCTGGGAGACATCCCTGAAGATGCTCCGAAGACATGCCATCGCAATTTTGATCCTCTGCAGAAGGGTTGACTCCCCTGCTTTGGTAGTCCGACACCCTGCGAACGAAGTCGAGCACTTTACGGTCGAACAGTTTAAGGAGGACCGATACCGCACACCCTCGGTCCCTACGCAGGGTGATCAAAGTGGTCTCCCACCCTCTTACAGACAGCAGCCAGTAATGTTTGACTTCGGAGTTTTACTGAGAACCGTATTTTTTACGATCAGTCCACTTCGAGACTTTATAAAAGTAATTAATTAATTGAATTAATTGAAATGAAAAAAAAATTAGGTATTCGGCAAAATAAATGGGTAATCTGCGTGAAGCGCCTGAGAAATATATTTTAAAATCTTTCTAAGAATTTTTTTTTTAACTCTATCAATTTAGGGAAATATAACTACGGCTTCTTTTAACTAATAATACAATAAATTCTTTCTTCTTCTTTGTATTTTATACTTATTTTATGAGTTCTTGCAGCTTATGCACAATACATAAGACTTATTATTATTTTTCTTAATTTTCTTCGTTAAGTTCTCTTTTCCTTTATTATTTTTTGTCATTGTTGTGTTATTTACAGGGGTTGGACAAAATAATGGAAATACTTCAGTACTAACACATTTTTTTCAGATTTCTCAAGAAATACTTAAAGAATAATTTATAATTACAGAAATGTTTAGATCATGCGATTTCTCATACTTATCGATGAAGTTTAAAGCTTTATAGACGTTTGAGGGACCGAAAATAAATTACAAAAGGAAAATTGTGTTTTTAAACACCCCATGCAAAAAAAAAAAAACAAAAAAAAAATAAAATTTAAACTTATAACAATTACTTTATTATATGCAATAATTGCAAACTATTTCGTAAGCCTAGCATAAATATTTATGGTGATATGGACATTATTTTAAAAACTAAATTTTTTGTCTTGCATTTTTTTTTTTTTTTTTTTTGCTATAAATTTGAAAATATTAAGTAAAATTAAACTAAACTTTTAAAGCAATTTAATATTTTTCGTAATTATTACATTGAATGAACAAAATAATTGTTACAAGTTACAAATTTATTGCTACATTTTTTTGGCATAGGGTGTTTAAAAACACTAGTTTCGGATATATATATATATA
>NC_092210.1:70441455-70494267 GCF_043381705.1 Parasteatoda tepidariorum | reverse complement strand
ATATATATATATATATATATATATATGTTTCGAATTTACGGTTTATGCATTAAAACAACGTATAAAAAGTTAACTTTAAAAAAAACTTACCAAAACAAGTTACGTGATCAAAACTGTTATATAATGAAAGCTAACTTAATTTGAACATTTCTTTCACTTGGAACAATTGGAATTGGTTTTCGCAATGTTTACAAATTCGGAATTTTGGAATGTTTAGAATGTAACACAACTATTGGTTGAATCTTTATGTTTCATGTGATTACTGAAGACAATAAAAATAAGATTGAAGACATCCAGTATTGGGCAATTTTTATTGAGTACTATTCTTTTCATCTCGACTAATATAATGTTAACTCTTAGTGGAATCCCCAAACGATTATATTAAGTTCAACTAGTGTTTATTACCTGAAAAGCAATAAAAAGTTAAAATTATTTTTTTGTAATTTTTTGCCGACACACATTATTTTTTTATTCTTATGAACACGTGACCATTTAGTTCATTCAATCGTTATTCCTATGGGCAGTTTAGCGACCCTAATAACTTGTGAGTCAAGTAATAACAATCAGAAGAAATCTCGTTTTTACAATAGGTTGATTTCAGCTAAATTTTCCCAGCAATATCTTGTTAAATATTTACAAATAATTTGAACTGAATTTCGTGACAAATGCATTATATTTGTTATCTGCTTTACACAACTCATGCAAGATTTTATAAACATATTTTAATGCCTTTCATTTCGTTGTAGATTAAATCATTTTACCAGTTTAGACAGAGAGTTGAAAAAACTGTTTAATGTCCCATCTGTTCAAAAGCAGGACATTTGACGCTCATCCTAACAGAACGCAGCTTTCAAACTTCTCTTGAATGGCGATATTACATTCTATTACATGCATGGAAAAAGAAGTATTCAGTATAGCAGGTTGAAATAGAATTAACTAACGTCCCGTGTGCCCGAAAGCTCGACATATGACGTTCCTTCTAACGAAACACAGTTTTCACATTATGAATATCTCGGGAATAACGATATCACTGCGTACTGAAAGCAAGAAGACAGTATTGATAAAAAAAAAGTACTTGGTTTAGTCAAAAGATATTTCTTGTAGTTAATTTTCACGTTCAAGAAGATTTTTTTTAAGCATATTAAGATTATGAGAAAACAACCACCACCATAATTGCTTCTAGAGTTGATTCTTTTTTTTTTCCGTTAAAGTCTGTATTTTCAACAAATTCAAATAAAAGTTTGGTATAAAATATATATATTTATTATATTTTTTATTTTAAAAATAAACTCAAGCGCGAGTTCATAAAATTAAGATATCACGATAGATAAATTTTTCTATAACTGTGGATAATTTTGAATATTTAATGCCAAAAAAGGAGAAAAAAATCGGAAAAAGCACATAAAATAGGAATTAGTTTTGACCGAATAGGAATTTCGAAAATGAAAATGGTACAAAGAAAAGAACCCTTTTAGCATCTCAAATTTAAATACTTTAATTTTATTTCTGAAGACCCTCAATATATATATATATTTATTATATTTTTTATTTTGAACATAAACTCAAGCGCGAGTTCATAAAATTAAGATATCACGATAGATAAATTTTTCTATAACTGTGGATAATTTTGAATATTTAATGCCAAAAAAGGAGAAAAAAATCGGAAAAAGCACATAAAATAGCAATTAGTTTTGACCGAATAGGAATTTCGAAAATGAAAATGGTACAAAGAAAAGAACCCTTTCAGCATCNTATATATATATATGCACATACTCTTAAACAAGCTAAACAGCTCATAATTCGTGAACTAATTATTAAATGCTAAATTTTTCTCCTTGTACATTTTTTTTACTCCATTTTTCGAAATTTAAAATTCCCAAGTTTTATTGTTTTTGTGTAGCAAAACAAAATTTAAATTTGAGTTAAAAATCAAAAAATGCGGCATCGGTGTTTCTTAAGGATTTTAATATTCTGAGATGCAGACTTAAGTCGACCACTTAAATAAATTAGTAGCGTAATTTTTTATTTGCGTAAAAAAATACAAATGAAAGAAGAATTACAATTTCTGAAATTTAAATTATTCTAAGAGCTTTTCTCTTCTCAAACACAAGTTAAATAAAACAAAACTTTTTAATTAAGTTACGCGTTATTAAAATATTGTATTTATTGTATACTTATATCATATTTTTAATGGAATTATAGTTAGTTGTATAGTATTCTTTAATTGAAATTTAAAGAAGCATTATTATTTTTTGATTAAGGCCACTTTCACAACCAAAATTTCATTTGATCGCTTAATCTTATTAAGTTGATTTTTTCAGTAAATTAAGTATTTCCCTCCCATTTTAAAATTGAAATTAGATTTTTAGTTTTAATTTAACGGTGTTAAAATATTTTCGAACATTTATTTATGTATGCTTTTAAAGAAATTCTCTTCAAGAGAATGCATACACTTTATCGCGCAGTAAACTTTTTTATTCAAAGAATTTTAAAAATTAACCATAAATTATTATTTTATTGATACTGAGTTATTATTTTAGAAACGTGGTTAAATTAAAACAGCTCAAGTTGTCTCGAAAGAAATAAAATTTTTGAATTCAAATTATTAGTTTAAAAAAATTATTAGTGCCTTTTCATTGATAGTGGAAAACAGAATTATTTCTTAAGAAAACTTTCATACAGTCTCCAAAAAGTTTTGGAATCAACTTTCCGAAAGCCAATTTAAGTGGACAAATGAAGGAAACATTTTTTTTGAAGGCTTAGTTACAATTGAAACAATCTGAAATAGAATTGCTTCAACTTCAGTACCACATAAAAGAACGTTTTCTAGCTGTAAGTACTTTTCAGTTGAAATTTAGGAAGCGTCTGCTTTGATCTGGACTACACATATACTTTTTCTTATGTGTTTTAAGACATCTCATATGTGAACTTAAATTTATCCAGTTGAGTAAGTCAGTTCAGTTAAAATATAATATAAGTCAGTTCAGTTAAAATATAAAATAAAATAATTAAATTTTTTTTTAAAAGTAACAACTTTTTTGTGGGTTTATACAAAAAGTAATAAAAATACAATATGCGTATAATTTATAAAAATCGAATTTATGTATTTTCGGCTAATTTTCCAGGAATTATGTTCCTTTTCAATAATCATTTGTACTTTTAAGAAAAGCAGATGAAAAGTCGGTGGTTCCTTGGTGTTACTATTGTTATTCGAAAATTACCGATTTTTCTTCCGCTTTCTTTAAATATTTAAAAACAAAATTATTGAAAAGAAATAAACTTTATATTAAATGAACATAATGTCTAGAAAATTAGCCGTGACTTTATAAATTCGACTTTTACAAATTGCATTGCTCTTATTTATTACTCTTTCGTGCAGATTCGTAGAAAAGTTGATGTTATTTCATTTTATAATTTTTCATTTTAGGACTCGTCAAGTCTATCGAAATAATTGTACCTTTTTTTTCTTCAGAAACACGTGGTTTCAGAAGCAAACTGTTAGTTGACATTTATAATAAGAAATCTATTTAATATCCGATCTTACATACGTATTTTTGGGTCTATCAATGTTTTTTTTCTCCTTTAAAATCGTTGTGTTAAATTGTTAAAAAAATTAGATTCTGTTGTAAAAAAATTAATGGGAGTGTGTTCAAAAAATGATGGATTTTCTTTTAATGAATTCTTTTAATGGATTTAATTTGAGTATGAAAATATAAAAAAGTATTTAAACTTTTCTTGCAAGTTCATTTCGAAGAATCTCAGCTCAAAGTAAGTAGGAAAGATGGAAACAAAAAACTAAGGCCTGAGGCTATTCGAAATCCCTTAAAAATTTCTCCAAAAAGACTGAAAGGAATAAGGTGTCTAAAACCAGGATCAATTTTAGATAACCTTAAATCTAATGCAATTTAAAATGTACTGATTATTCTCCATTTACCTTTTTTTATTTTATTAAAGATGCGTATAAACTGTTTCTGTCTAGTAATGAATCATATTTTTATTTTAAATAACAATAATAATTTTGTAATGAATTTGTACAAGCGTAAATTTTTCTTTCTTTCGAAAACAATGTAAATCGATGTACATAAACAAGATTTTCTTAGCGGATTGTCCTATTTGAGGTTAGCATCGTTTGCAGCGATATGTTGCCAAATCTTGTATCTCTTCCGCTGTGGAAAAGATTTTGCTCCAAAATGGCGGACGAATCAGCCTCTCTAATTCAAAGGCTCTAATCTGGATGATCAACGTGATCGTGGAGCATGGCGTTACCAAATCGGTATTGATGAGGTTATCTGAAATCACGTGATTATTTTGTTTATAATTATGCTCCTAAAACGTTTTACTATAAAATTAAATTTAAAATCAGTAGTAATTTAAATAATAAAAAGTTTTGTAAACAGAATCAATGGAGAAATGGAACTAATTCGTTAAGGATAAGCATAAAATAAACCAGTATTATTATTGATGCAATTCAAAACTAATTTTGATGATAGTTACTATAGGAAGTAAAATAATAAGCTATGAATTAAAAAGGAAAATTGATGGGGAAATCGTACTTATTCGTTACGTGAAACGATCATGTTCACAGTTACTGCGACAAAATTTTGAAATTTTCGTATGGCAATGGAATTTTCAAATGAAATTTTGAAATTTTCTTCCGTGGAATTTATTATGTAATATATTGTATAAAGGATATCTGGTAAATTCTTTCTAACCTAAGTAAGTGTATAAATGAATTTTCTTTCTTTCATTCGATTGCACTTTATTGAAATACACAGCTAAAACATGAAATTTTCATTTAAAAAATTATGTACTGGATATTTGAGTGCAAAAAAATTAAATAAAAATAAAACGTAAGTGAAAATTATTGCCCCAATTAATTTGAAATGCGAAATTTGCAACAAATTCATCGCATTGCATTTGCGAGAATAAACATAAGTGTGTTATTGGTACTGCAGAATAGTGTAAGTAGTAAGTGTAGTAAGTCAAATAAAAAGATTTGTATATTGTACTAAATACTAAATTTTGATGCCTTCCACGTTTTAATTGGATGCCAGCAAGTGACGTCATGTGTCGTACCACACATGAGGTCGTCAATCAGGTTTGACTCACACTCGTGACGTCTTTTTTTATCTTATTTTATATCCATCGTTGAACAGCCGACCCAATTTCGGGTTTACGACTATTAATGTTTAACTCCGTAGCCTTGTAATTTTGAATCAATGCAGAAGACAAGGAATTTCCTGGATCAGGTACCCCAGAGGTTTTGATTTGTTATGGGAACACGAAGGACTTTGCGACTCGACAGACTTAACGTGCATCAGTTACCATTTACTACATGGGGAGTCTTTGGTCTGACCCACAAACTCTTGGACATGGGTCCAGTGCCCTACCAACCCGGATATCCTGGCCTTTACCCAGTCGTCATAAGTTAAATGACTCGCCTCAAATCTCGAAGCAGTTTAACATACTGCTCCATGAAACTGTGCCATCATTGCATTTTGATGTTTTCAGGACTAATATGTATTTCATTCCGTATTTAAATTTCTGCATAAAGCCAGAAATAACGAAAACGTAAAAAAATTTTAAATGACCCTGATTGCAGTGTTTTTTTCAACAGTCCATTTTCAATAATTACAACTTTTATAAATAGTTAAGGTATTTATTATCTATTTGGTCGCTAGTAAATTCAACTATTTATTTTTATATTTTATTTTTTAGAAATATCCATATTGTTTTGTGTTGAAAAATAGAAGTAAAAAAAATGTAGGAATTTCTTGCTCCTGGCTAACTGAAATTAACCTAAGTTAATATATATTTCACTGATTAATGAATTCACAAAAGCTGAATGAAAAAATCCTGAAATTCAGCATCTATCTCGAAGAAACAAATTCTGCCTGTTACTGGATAATTATATTATTGGTGCTGAATGACATATTCTAAAAATTCAGTAAAAAGAAAATATGAGGCAATGAACAGAATTCTGAATGCAAATTAAAATTCGGTTGCAACAAATAATATTTTTTTTTTTATCAAATAGCTTCGAAATCTTTGATCAATATGACAACAAACATTTGATAACGTACAAGTTATTTTGTTCGAAACTCGATGCTTATAATTATGCTCATTAATGCTGTTTTTCGAAGGATCCATCGTAACATGAAATGATGCTTGTTTGAGAATAATATACAACAACTGTTACTCATGAGTTTACAACTGTTACTCATGACTTTTAGGTAAAGTTTAGCTTATTTAAATCCAACGATGTCTACGCTTATTTTGAAAATGGCCCAAAAAGTCAATATGGAGAAAAACCCCAGTTTAGTGAAAATGAAAAGCGTTTGTGTTCTAAATTTTTTATATTTAAAAACTTACTCCAATGCTGCATTACCTGGACCCATAAAAATTTGCGAAAACTTAAAATATGGCCAGTGATTTTGATAATTTTTATCTAGGTGGAAAAATATCGCTAAATTGGAATTTTTTTAGGGAAGTTTAATAACTTTTGAAAGATTTAAGTTATTTGCTTGTTCTAAAGCCCATATAATTCTTCACTGCAAGATTATTTATGTAGTTTAAAGTCATCGCATTGCTTCAAATGTAAGGCACTTAAACTTTGGCATTTTTTTACTATCCTTGGTGACAGAGCTTTGAAAAACAGCGTTTAACAGCAAATGACTGAAAAATGAGCATATGACATACCATTCTTGAAAGTATACTTTTAATTTGAGTGCTTACTGCTTAAAAATGTGTAAATGATGTTATATTTTTGAAATTGTGCATGTCATTTTTAAGCATGTATATATACTCAAAAATGGAATCATGATTTTTTCCAATTTAAGTATATCTGCTTCGTGGCTATTTTGAGTATGAGGCCAAATTAAAATTGACGCAAATTTGGGATATTTTGAGGTACCCTTTTCTTCAGGGCAGTTTCTTACACACTTTGCATAAATCAATTGTTGATTTCTTTTACTTACAAGCTATGCATTAAAAGCATTTTACAAAAAATTCTTGACAATCATTTACATATTTATTTTTTTATTTTTTGCAGTGTTGAGCAAGATATGTGGAACAGTTTAAGAAATAAGCATTAGCTATTTTTTTGAGATAAAAGAAAATTTATCTGCTAAACATAAATTAAGAAAAAACAAATTTCAATGTTGTTCGTTTTTGAAATATTATTTTAATTTACAAATGAATAAAATAATTCAATATATTTTATGTTGAAATGGATAACTTTAGTTAAAAAATATCGAAACCTTCCAACTCTAAAATGAATGACCTTTTGTAGTTCCCTATGACTATCTGGAGAAAATCATTGAGAGAAGGAATACTTTTTGTCCAAGTAATACAGAATTTAACACTTAAAATATTTGCTTCCACTTATGTGAAACTTTCAAAGAGTGTTCGGCAGTCGTGTTTGGAAAATAATTAAGAAAAATATATAAGAAATCTTAAACTTTCGCTCCTTTGAGCGAAGTTTAAATATCGAATAGTTTAAATTGTTACCGCTCATTGACTCTAAAGTTTAGTATCGAACTTTCTTTTGCATTGAATCTGTACAAAGAATGTTAAATTAAACGATTTTTTTTAAACATGGAATAATAGTCAAGGGAACTCCTGGATCAAGTATTGGGAGAACATATAGATTAATTGAAATAAAATAAGCTATGTGCTAAAAGGCAAAGAAAAGGTTATTGGTAAATTCGTTTAGCAATACTGTAGAAAATCGCCAATCACCATGACGTTTAATAAATGAAGTGCGCCAAAAAGAAAACAAACTGCCTGAACAACTTTTGATTTAATGATCGGAACTTCACGTTTAGAACTTAAGGGTTCGAGGGCGTGTCCTCAAATATGACAATTAATAAGTGCTGACGATGTTTTAAGTTACGAAATCAAAAGCAGAACGTACTCTCTCTTTGATAAACGTGATTGTTTTTTCTTCGCTAAATTAGATTTCTGCCCCCCAAAATATGGGGGGGAGGTAGCCACAATCCGAGAAATATGGCCCCTATAGCTTGGTCAGCAGAGAGCTCCAAACTTTAGACCCCGTCATGTTAATTTTAAATTTTGTGTATTTCTTCATAGCTCGAAAACTAAAAAAATGTTTGCACATAATTATAAAATTTGCTTGTCCAAAGATAACTCGAAGCAGGAATTAAATTTTAGTAAATATTTATTATTCTTTATTATTTTATTTAATAATAATCGATAGAATTTTGAATTAAGTCGAAAGAATTGTAAATTTTTTACATCATTTCAAAATATCTAATTTTATACGGTAAGGTGCAAAATTTTAGCGAAATCGGTGGAATAGCTCTTGAGAAATCGAATTTTAAATATACGACTTTTTGAATATTCAATTTTTTAGGAACAATTCAACAGATTTCGCTTATAAAACTTTATAACTGATTCAAATTTGCTTAAAATATGAAAACGGATTCAATTAATTTCAAATCGGAAATGAATAAACAAATTTTTTTTATTCCGTAATGAAATTATTTTAATGCCATTTAAACTACTTCCCTAAATTATTTAAATAATTATCTAAAAAAAAAGTATTAATAATTTTTAATAATTTTTTTTTTCAAAGGGTTCTTGAAAAAAAAATTGTTAAGATGAATGTATGCGCAGTAATGTATATTCATATCATTGAGGAAAATCTTTGGCAAAATAATAAAAATTATTGCCTAGAAACAGGAAAAAATGTACGTAGGGGAGAGTCGGGTAGCCCCGCCCATTGTCAATTTCATATGTATAGAATATTTTTTCAAGGCAATGGGCCATCGGACATTAATTGTTATATTAAAACCAGATTATTTTCAAAGTTTCAAGTATTTATGCAGCTGTTAACATGGTAAGCAATAGTTTTGAAAATATGTTGAATACAGTACTCATGAAATTGAGAAAAATAGGTTGAATGTTTCTATTAAACTTCATTTTAATACTAAAAAAATAATTTTCTCTATACATACAGCATTAAAGTATGTAGTCTAAAGTTTAATTTGCACAAAGAAAGAAGTCTATATGTGAAAAATTGTTCGAGTAATTACAAATTTACAAAAAAATTGGATTTCGGGTAGCCCATCTCACATGAATATCGGGTATCAACGACCAATTTTATTTCGTCGATAAATGTACGGTTGCAAAGATTATTATTTTATTGCTTCAAGTATGAATGGCATATGCATTTTTAACAGCAAATATTGTTGTTATTAAATGATTGTTATTAAATGATAGAATTCACTAAAAGTACATAAATATGTAATAAATAAAATAATTTTGTGATTAAAATGATAAACGAGGTTTACCTATTGTCAATACATTGGCCATTTTCATTTACACCTGAAAAAACAGTCAAAAAACATAATTTTTGTAACTGGGCGGGGCTACCCGACACATTTTGAAAAGAGCTGAAAAACATGTTTTTTTAAATTTCTATTTTTTTAAGTTAAACTTTTCTTTTTTCGGTTTATTCTTTTTGCATTAGTTAATTAAATGATAAAACAATAGAAACATACAGAAATATTGATTTTTACTCAATATTATACAGAAATATAAGCAATACTCCTTAAGTGAGCGGGGCTACCCGACTCTCCCCTAATTGTAAAAGAAAGTGAATCCCTTTAAATTATAAAAGGTAACTCTCGGTCAATATTGATTGAGCTTTTAAATTATAAATAATTTAAAAAGATTTAGTGAGTTTCCTGATCAAAAACTAAACTTCATTTACTCGACCATGTCATGTACTTCACCTGCTTTTGCGTGAAATACATAGAAATCTTTTTATTTTATTTTCTATGGCTCGAAAAATAATGTCATGTTTTACGGTTCTCGTAATGGTTTCTTGGCAAGAATTAAATCAAGAATCTTACAACACTCAACTAACAATCAACTTAGCAAAGCAACTTAGAAACTTGAACTCTTTCCCTCTTGAACTCTCTTGAAACTTGAACTCCCTTTTATATCCGACATTTAAATTTGCAATCCGCGTGCTACATCTAGTCCAATTATAAATTTGTTTCTGGTTTATATACATGAGCAAAAATTGAAGAAAATACGTCGCCTTATGATTCACTTCGAAATAAAACTTAATGTAATTGATATAAACGTTGAAAATAGTTATTGGGTAAACATCTTTCCTTATTAAAGAATTTAGTTATTTTATTTTGATTTAGGAAGTATGATAGGAAAATACTAATGCAACATTTTCTTGTTCTTTTTATAATTTGTTCAATATATTGCTAATAATAAACTAAGCTAATAATAAACCTATAATTCTTAGTTTATTAATTCAATAATACACTAAGAATTATAGGTTGGATCTGAACATAAGTAGAGGATTAAAAACTCATCACTAGTTATAAAAAGTACCAACTCACAGAACCCCTTTAATTTTTCCACGGAGCACCAGGGTTCCGCTAAATACGATTTGGGAACTGTTGGCTTAGAAGTTGTTTAGTTAGTTATAATGGATCGGTGTGTATAAGGTACCATTTCTGATTTATACTTATCTTTTTTTTTTAAATGGCGGGCACTTGGAACTGGCCTCAGAAAGTGCCAGAACTGCTAACTCTCTTTTCGTTACCCAGTGGGCACCTGTGGCCAAGCCACGGCGGTGGAGCAGCGTCACCCACGTCGCACTACCACAACCCGTTTATAGGGCGGGTCACATTCACACACAAAGGAGAAAGGACATAAAACACACATAGAGAGATAGAAACATCCATGCCTTGCCGGGATTCGAACCCAGAACCTTTCTGATGGAAGGACAGTTCCCTGCCCCCTACACAGGCCGGTCGGCATTTATACTTATCTAAGCATCCGACTTAGCTACCTACGCAAGTGAATTTAAACTAATTTTTAAGCTAAATCCAACAAAATCAAAATTAAATCCGTTGATCTTATAGTAATAGAAGTANATACATTAATATTACCTTGTTCATTGAAATTGAGACAACCCTTAATGCGCGATAAGTACAAACATTGGCTTCTTTTTCAGTCACTTACTTCCCTTTATCATCTGCTATTATACCTTTCGTTTCTCTAGCTAATTAAATATATTTTAAATTTAAAAATTGCTGTTTTCCCAGCAAAATGCCTCGAAAAGAACAAACTATTCACTTAAAAGAAGAAATATCATTAAATGCATGAAATATTTAATGTTAAGAAAATGCAGATAAAGTTTGCAATTTAACTATTTTTGCCATGTGATCGCCAAATAGCAACCTTGTTCAGGATTGCTCACAACCTTTCCCCAAAAATAGCGAAATAGTATCGCCGCATACCACGTGATGAAGGCGGAACCAAGAAATCTATTTATTTTATTTTGTATGGTTTGGAAAATAATGTCACGTTTTACATTTCTCGAAATGGTTTCTTGGCAAGAATTAAATAAAGAATCTTCAGGCAACTTAGAAAAGCAACTTAGAAAGTTGAACTCTTTCCCAAACCCTTTTCATCAATCGTTTTTAAACCATCGTGGTGGTATGGTTATAAAAGAAAGATACATATTTATTAGCAATGAGTGATTCTACTTACGATTCTCTCCAATTTTATACAATCCTCTCCAATATAAATTAATTTATTAAAGTAATTGTAAACGTTACAAAAAGTACAGTTTTTTACTTATCAGTCGATGTATTTGACTTTGCTACCAATGCAAGTGAATTGTTGCCATCTATGCATTTTCCAACGCTTAATTGAACGATAACTAAACAAAGCCTATATATTTAATGGTTTAAAACTGCGCGGATCCCAATTTGTTTCGGCTACGGAACCCTAAACAATAAGCCTTCTTTTGACGGAACCATGACCTTATAAATTAGTCTATTAAGGTAATTCTGAAAGTTGTAGAATAAAAAAGACTTTTCTTTTAATATTTAATAAGAGGAATGAAGATTTTCTTATCGTTTTATCCTTAAAATTTTTAAAATTAGGTTTTATATCCGACATTTAAATTTGCAATCCGCGTGCTACATCTCGCCCAATTATAAATTTGCTTTTGATTTATATACATGAGCAAAAAATGAAAAAAATACGTCGCTCTATGATTCACTTCGAAATAAAACTTAATGTAATTGATATAAACGTTGAAAATAGTTATTGGGTAAACATCCTTCCTTATTAAAGAATTTAGTTATTTTATTTTGATTTGAGAAGTATGATAGGAAAATACTAATGCAACATTTTGTAAATGCTTGTTCTTTTTATAATTTGTTCAATATATTGCTAATAATAAACTAAGATAAAAATAAACCTATAATTCTTAGTTTATTAATTCAATAATAAACTAAGAATTATAGGTTGGATCTGAATATGGTTAGAGGATTAAAAACTCATCACAAGTTATAAGAAGAACCAACTCACGGAACCCCTTTAATTTTTCCACGGAGCTCCAGGGTTCCGCGCAATACGATTTAGGAACCGTTGAATTAGTTAGTGATAATGGATCGGTGTGTATAAGGTATCACTTCTGATTTATGCTTATCTAAGCATCCGATTTTGATACCTACGCAAATGAATTTGAACTAATGTAATTTTTAAGCTAAATCCAACAAAATCAAAATTAAATCAGTTGATCTTATAGTAAAAGAAGTAATAAGGGTTTCATTTATGAAAATTACAATCTTTGATTTATTTGTTGTACTCATAAAATACTTATAACTTTGAAACTATCAGATGCAACAAATTAATTTTGTTATTTTATTGGCGGTAGCCTTAAAAATAATGTCTAAATCATTTAAATATCAATGTGAAACTTGTAAATAGACGCGAGTAAAAAATTGCACTTTCTGCCCCTAAAAACGTTTTTAATGTTTGAAATACTAATCCTATTAACATTGTTTTTGCTTCATTCGATTCAGACTAAAAATTACATTTCGAGCAATTCTTTAACTGCCTAAAAAGTGATCTCAAAAGGATACAAATAAGTACAAATTTGTACTTTTTAATCCTTATAACCTTAAATTCTGAACTTTCAGTCTTGGAATTCGTTTCATTTTATTCAGAGTAAAAAAGTGCATCTGAAACAATATTTCATTAGTTTTGATAGTAATGTTGAAGTCCCTTTTTATCCTTCTACTCCTGCCGGTATTAATCTTAGAGATTGAATATGAGATTATGAAATGATATAAACTTTTTACAGAAAAAGTATAATTTCGACTAAAAAACCTACACTGACTATTTTGTCTCTGATATTTTGAATATTTCAGATAGATTTTAGAACAGTTTTTTTTAATATTCTCCCAAAGGAATTTCGAAGCATTAAAAATTTTCGAAAGGAAAAAGGAAAAAAGGAAAAAAGAGAAAAAAAAAAACTGCGAGAATACATGAATTGTAATTATCATTAGAATCAGAAATATTACTTTCGCGAAACATAAATTTTTTAAAATTAGTTTTTAAATTACAAGAGTATTGGTTTGGCTGAATAAAATGTCATACTTACAAATAATTGTTGTAAAATGTAACTATGGAAGAAAAATATTTAAAGATTCCTATATTATAGAACAAATCCATTTTTACATACAATTTATAAATTCAAATAAAATAACAGCAAGATAAAATATTTCTTATAAAAACACTCTTTTTACGTTCTTTATTTCGGTTATAAGTTTTAAATGTATTTCACAATTTAAATAACGCAAGGATCAACTAAAAACGAATAATTTAATATCAGGAGTTACATTTTGAACATAATTTCCATCGATATATATTTTTATTTAAATTTCCAAAATTTTTGGATTTCAGGCAGAAAATAAATTATACATTTGTTTCTTTATATATCAGACTTCAGAATTTTATAAGATATCTGAATTAAAAGAATAAAGATATCTGAAATAAAAGAATAAAATAATTATCAGAAGGAAAATATTATCAATACATTAATATTAGAATGATAGTGATTAATTACGATTAATTTATCACTTGAATCATCAGATATTTTGGTTAAAATACAAGGGTTATTTCATGTACAATGGAACATAGGAAGTAAAATCAGTTTTGTAATATTTATGATAGGATTGCAATTTAACATATGTCTTAAAACAAATTACATTTCTGAATCGTACTTTCCTTAGTAATAATAAAATTATGGAGAAAAAAAATATTTGCTTTTATTCTAAAAAGTAAAGAATCAGTAGTTAAAAGTATGTTAGCTTTGATAATAGACAAAATATTATACAAATCATTATACAGGGTGTTTATAAAGTTTCGGACCCACTTCGATGTTTAATAACTCATAAAATAATAAAGATAGATTAAAATTAATAACTTGAATGGTTAGATAAACTCAAAACGTTTCATGACCCTTGTCAAAGAACTTCCACGTGTGCCCCCTTCGTCGCACGGAGAATATCAAGTCGATAGTCAATTTCATGCCAGGTAGCTGCGAGCATGTCGGCATCCACATAGGCTATTGCGGTTGTAATTCTGGCTTTTAGGTCATCAATGTTTGACACTATCCTCCTGTAAACATTGTCCTTTATAAATCCCCAAAGAAAAAAGCTCAGCGGCGTTATATCAGGTGATCTGGATGGACAAGGAATTGGACCTCCTCGCCCAACCCATCTTCCTGGAAAATGATCATTCAAAGAACTGCGAACGACGATACCCCAAAGAGATAGTGCACCATGTTGTTGCAAAAAGACATGTGGCTGAAGCTCTTCTAGTTGTGGAAATACGAAGTTTTCCAACATGTCTAAGTATACGACTGATGAAACTATCTTTTCTGTAAAAAAGAAAGGCCCAATGACTCGGTCGTGCATTAGTCCACACCACACATTAACCTTTGGGGAATTCTTTTGTGTCTCACGGTATTCATGGGGGTTTTCAGATCCCCATATGCGCACATTATGGCGATTAACAATGTCAGAAACATGAAAGCTTGCCGACATGCTTGCCTCTACCTGGCATGAAATTGACTATCGACTTCTTCGTGTGACTATATTCTTCGTGCGACGAAGGGGGAGCACGTGGAAGTTCATTGACAAAGGTCATGAAACTTTTTGAGTCTATCTAACCATTTATGTTATTAATTTTAATCTATCTTTATTATTTATGAGTTATTAAACATCAAAATGGGTCTGGGACTTTATAAACACCCTGTATATCAAAACAAAGTGTAGAAATGTGAAAGTAAATAAAAAGTAAGGTTGAGATTGAGAAACTTGTACGTATTAAAAGCGACTCTGCAAAAATTATATTATTATCTTTCAAATTTAGTCCCCGATCCTAAAATTTATTTGTAATTTTCAACTTATTTGTTTGGAAGAGGTGAAGGAAAAATGAAATTTTACCATTGACTTTAATAAAACTAAGATAGCAGACTAAGACATTTTCGTTTTTTCAAATATTTAAATGATTATTGAAAAGATATATCTGTGATAGTTGCTAGCTTATAGCTCTCATTAAAAAATTTTTTTATATGCGTATTTTTAAATGTACAATTATATTTTTTTTTACGTCAGATAAACTGAAGGTTAGCATTGGGGGATTAAGTCACTAAATTAGTGTTTCTAAAGCTATTTGAAATCACGTGTTTATTTTGTTAATAGTTCTGCCTCTAAAATGTAAACTGTGGGGGATTTATTTATAGACATGTCAACTTTCATCTATCAAAAGGTACCTCATGATAGAATC
Source organism: Parasteatoda tepidariorum (assembly GCF_043381705.1). Lineage (NCBI taxonomy): Eukaryota > Metazoa > Arthropoda > Arachnida > Araneae > Theridiidae > Parasteatoda > Parasteatoda tepidariorum. Next base: position 70,478,625 of record NC_092210.1, on the reverse strand, counting down.
AAGTTAACATCTCTTATATACTAGTGATTCGGTATTTAATATTTATAGTGGTAGTTACGCCACAAATCTATAATAGTAATAGTTTTCAATAAATGGTAATTATAAAAAAATTATAAATTGCGTATTGAAAATCAAAATTATTGGAGAAATTGTACTACTTAATGTAGGAGAAACGTAAAAAATTCCTGCACTCTTATTGACATCAATTAAGCCTGATCATGTTTTTTATTAAATAATAATAAATAATTTTAAATTTTTCATTATTGCTTATAAATAATTTTTTATTATTTATAAATAATAATTTTTTTATTAAATAATAATTAAAATAATAGCTATGTTCAAGAAATGTGTACAAACTAAAATAAAAAAATGTGAAATAAAAAGAAAAAATGAAGAAATGATATTAATTTGTTTAAGAGAAGCTTAAAAAATTAATTTTGGTCATAAGTATTAATTGAAAAGAAAAAATATGCTATGTATTATAAAAGAAAATCAATCGAGAAATAATATTAAGTAGTTTAGAATAAATTAAAAAAACTCGCCATACTACTGCAAACGCTATTAATGCCTAAATAAATAAGGAACTTAGTGGAAGAACCGGATAAGTGACATTTTAATGAATTTGAGTAAATGAGAGTAAAGTTTATACTTTCTTCCTTTTTTTTTCTTCACTCAATTCTTGCGTCGATAGTATGTTTGGAAAGATAAACTCCGAAAATGTTTGGGGGTCTAATTACTTGATTCTAATCCCTTCATAAAACAGGATTTTTAATGATTTTTTTGCGTAGTATTTACTTGTTTTATCGAACGATTTTTGAATATTTTAAATCGAATATAATTAGTTTGAAAATATAAAATAAATGTACATATATTTAGACTTATATTCATGAAATACAATTTTAGCGGTCTTAATTTGAGACAAACTGATATCAAATTTAGTCCGAAAACCGGTGAAAAACGATTCAGAGGCAACGTGAGCTCAGCTTTCGCGAAATAGATGTTATACCGGTACACATTGCTTTAATTGGCGAGAATTCGGTAAATCTTGATTAAAAAGAAGTATTCTTTTAGATAAAACTGGTAGTGGTTACAATATTACATCATTTCGTTGCATCTAAAGGTACTTTTGAAATTAAATAAAAGTACTTTTATTAGCTTTAATAAAAAAAATATCTAGGTACAGCTGTTGTAACACATAAATTATTTTCAATTTTTCATTAAAAATTTATAGTTTTATGCAAAAATGACACATTTTGTTTTCTTTGTTTGTTTATAAAACAGTTTTGTGCATTTTTTTCATCCTGATAAACTATACGATCATGATTAGTTATGCGACTCTCATTTATCCTCATAATTTAGGTTACCACTTCACGAATTTCCACCGTTGAGCATCAATCCACTTAAGGGATGTGCAGCTTTTTTTCACTTTAGAAGACAAGAGAACACTTTTAAGCAATAAGGTTACATTCACCTTCAAGAACAATTCTTTTAAGCGAAACTAATCAGCATTTGCGCATAATGGAGGTAAAAACCACGAAAACGTGGTCTCTCGTGGCTAGCCCGATGACAATAGAGCTCCGATAAGTTTCTACCAAAGTATAATTTATATCAGAACGGTAATCTGAGCTGGCAGGGAGCAAAATAAAGTTTAACTATTTATCTCTGTGATTTGATCTCACGTAGACTTCATTTGTCTCCGTTCAGCCATGCTGATTTTTATGAGAAAGTTGCCCTCAGTTTTTTTTAAATTTATAAGAACACTTATCTATTCGAATTAACGCTTAATATTATCAATATTTTAAGTGTGTGCACAGATCTTAATTGTTAATTGGTTTATATTGGCGCTCTTTTATTAAGTACTGCATATATATGTACTTAGTATTTTAAGTGCGTGCACACATCTTAAAGATTGTTGACGAACCCCTTTTTATTTTAAATTTAAAAATATTAATCCGAAAAATAGAAAACTTTTTGCTAATAGGTATTAATGATATTATGTTAATTGGTACTGTTTTAATATGTACTATATATATTATGTTATATATAATATATATTATATATAATATTAATAATGAATGTACTCTAATGGCCTACAGATGCTTAATGCAAATTATATTTATGGTAATAAAATAATAAAATACGAAGTAAATTTAAGTATAAATACACACCATAATCTTGTTGCTGATAAAGTGCAAAAGATAACTTTTGTGTAAAGAAAACGTTTAAATTCAAGAAGAAAGAACCAGCAGAAATGTTTACTGGATCAGTATATGCAATAGGGAAGTAAAGCCATTCGAGAAATCAAACAATAAATACGTTAGCTTTTATCCAAGTTATATCCGACTTCTGCCAATATCGCCAACTCACAGCGATTCGCTTTTCTCGAAATCTAACCACAAATCTGTAAAAGTGGTTCCAAAAGCAGTTAACTCAATTCCATCTGTTCCATAGGTTGGGAATTGGCGTCATTTAGATGAGCCGATAAGTACAGAGAGGGTAACGTTTAGGTGTCAGGCGATCCCCATAGCTGGCCGATAAATAGGAGTAATCACGGGAAGTTATCTTTGGTTCACGACATCAGAAGCATACCGTTCTGTAGGACTCGGGGTGATAACAACGCCAGAATATCGGACGTTTGATCCTTTACAGAAACCAAAACATTCCTTCTCGCCATTAAGCTCTGTGAGAAGAAATTTTTCTTACTTCAGATGGCCTGTGTATAACTCACTATGCTTTTGTCCTTAAACTTCTTATCTGACAATTAGTTGCCTTTAATTAGTGTTTATGTTGAACTTAAAATTTATAGCCATGTCCTAAATTTGTCTAAGTAAATTGCGTTTCAGTTTTCTAATAAACAAATAGTTTAATATTAAGAAATAATGTTCACTTTATACTTTATGTTAGAATGGCTAAGAATATGCATATTATTTATTNGACAATAAATATTTTATATAATATATATATATTATGCATAATATGTATTATATATAATATATACGCATTACAATGCCTTTTATAAGTACTGGGGAAATAGGTTTTTTGCAGCTTAGCGAATGACATAAGTACCCGAGAAAATTGTTGATTAAGGTAATTATTGACTATCAGGAGTTGATCTCGAGCAATAGAATTGTACCAAATGATACTAGACATTAATAATCTTCATATTGAGGGGACGAACTTCTAAAGAGATGTATTGCTTAATTTAATAACGTAAAGCCGCCAGTAAGAGCAACAATAAATAAAATTAAAAAAAAAGCATTTTTTTTTAAAGTTAAATAATTGTGTCCGGAGTATCTCTTTAATTTTGTGCATGATTTCGTTATATTGATGATTACCGATTTATTGATTATTTGGTTTCATTTCAATCCACAAGAAGAACAAGTATTCATCTAGTAACAATAATAAACTGAAAAAGCTGCCTAAGCACAAATCAATATTTATTTTCAACGTTACTTAGCTTAGAAAAAAATTTAAATTTATTGCCAGGGCAGAGTGTTAGAAACATAAACTAATGTGAGCCAGAAACAAAAACAATAAAACGAAAAATATGTTGAAGCTATTTAAGAGATATTTTTTCTTGCCTTTTTTAATTATTGATTCGCCAAAAGATATAAATTCTTCCTCAATGTATGGAAACTGCTGTTTCAAGTTTTCCCCCCCGCTCCTTAATGTTCTAAGCCAAACATGACATTTTCTAGGATACTGTATTGACTTTTTGTCACCAAGTCGCTTATACAGTTCTTACTAAAATAATCTCACGTAGCTGGTTCTTCTTTTAAATGCCTTCGGAATCAATAGATTTAGCAATATAAAGCATGTTATATATTTAACTAAGACAAAAATAAGAACTTTTTCAAGAAATCTCAATTTTTTTAAAAACGTCCCTTAGCTGGTTCTTCCACTGAGCTTTTTAAATGTAGTAATAATTACTAATTGAAATTAAAATAAGCTATGTTAAAGTAATATTAATGTAGAAATGGTACAAATCTGTTCAAGAGAAGTGAAAAAAAATTGTCATATTTTTATTGACACCAATGATGCTTAATTAATTTCGGTAATAGTCACTACTGGCATTATGGAAGTGAAGCAGTTTTAATATTTACGAAATGTATTATATAAGTATATTCGTCACCAAATACATAAATACTGGGAAGCTTTAATATAGATACTGTTAAAGGAGACTTTTTACTGTCCCTCAAAGGGGATAAATACCGGAGAAAATCATGTTAAACTTTCATTATAATGAGTTGGCCTCGATGATGCCAATAGCAATAATGAGCAACAGCACCATCCCAAATGAATTTGAATGCAGTTAATCTTCATTTTGATGGGGTGGTTAATCTTTATTTTGACTAAAAACGTTAAATAAATAATCCCAAGAAACTGAAGGCTAAGATATTACTTGACTTAAAGCTACATTCGTTTCGAAAATATAACTAATTGGAAATAACAGACGACATGTTTCGAGTGTTCGAAAATAGGCGTCCATTTTCAAGACTTGCCAGACGTGAATAAGAAGAAACAAAAGTCATTTAAAATATAAAACGTAAAATTGTCAACTGAAAAGGAAAAAAATAAAAGTGAGAAAAAAACTTGGAAAACAAGAGTAGTGACAATAGCCCACAGTAATAATTTTTTCTCGACTTCTTTGGTTTTTCAAGTTTTGTTTCTTATTTTTATTTTTTATTTTTTCGTTGGCTTTACCTTTTATCTTTCAAATCACTTTTATTTCTTTTCATTCACGCCGAGCAAGTCTTGAAAATAGGCGTCTATTTTTGAGCGCTTGAAGCATGTCGACTGTTACTTCCAGTTTGTATATTTTTGAATCGAATGAAATTTCTAATCAAGTAGTACTAAGAAAGTACTAAGTACTTAATTTGATAATAAAAAGCCACCAAGAGGGAAAAAAATGTAAAATAAATTTAATAAAATGGAATTATTTTAGCTTTATTAACTGTGTTGGTATATGTGCCTATCAATTTTGTGCAGGATTTTGTAGTCTTGCTCAGTACTATATTGACTGCTTATTTATTTCCACCCTGTACGGAAAACAGGTATTCAGCTAGCATAATAATAAAATGAAGGGTTTTCACTTGTGTGTACATGTCTTTTCATTTAAAAACCATTTGCCTGAAATTTGGACAGCGATTGCGAAAAACAAATTTAGCCCCTGAACCAAAAATGTAACGCTTGAAATGATTAAGTAGTTGCTCAGTAGAGCCATATAAAAATGGAATTTTTTCAATACATAAGCGTTAGCCATTGTTTTAAATTAAATTAAATATGATTGTATTTTTTTCAAATATTTTTTAAATAACATTAGTGATGTTTGACTAGATTATAGACCTATTTGATAAAAAAAGAATTTATTGCATTTTCTTTAATATTTAATTAATTTTTATTAATTATGTCAGATTATTAAACATGTACATTTTGAGTCAATTCAGTCAATTAAAAGAAGCGCTGAATCATTATTTGATATAGAAGTAAGTAAAAATTTTCCATTACCAAATTTTATGTTTTCTAATTAGATGTAAAAAAGTACAATATTAAATTTCAATTATATTATGAGCAGTCAAAAATAATATAGTATACAAAATGGAATATAAATCTTTCTATCAGTAATAAACTTTCGATTTTTCAAATATAGAACTCCGTGATTAAACTTCCTCTTCAAATAAGAATATTATGAAGCTTTAAAGATATAGTGTTAAAGAAAATTAAACTAACATTTGGCTCTTCCTGAATAAGAGAAGTTTTTTCAGTTTTTAAACAAAATTGGCCAAGACAAAAATAATTTTTATTTTATTTAAATATTGTCAAACTTACAATAGCAGCTGTTACAATAAAAATTAAATTCACATTACATAACGCTTTTGTACTATGAAATAGTATTAAAATCAATAAAAATAATGTTTTTGGAAAACAAAACTAAATCTATGAAGTTGCTTGATATTTCTTTTTCTTACTTCAACTGCTTGAAAATGGCTAATTCTCAAAATAGAACATTGTTCCAGATAGTTTTTTTAAAAAAATATAAAGATCAAAATTCACATTTTCCATTAAATAACACAATAAAGATCGAGAAAATCCCGGAAGTAAAACTAAAAGCTTTTTTGTTTAGAATTTGTTAACGAAAAGAATAAGAAAATATCAGGCTTATTCGATTTTCTTTCACCTGAAATTTTTACTGTTAGAGGAAAAAATAATTTATGTCCATCAACAATGTTTACATACTTCGCTTAAACTTCTTATAATTCATTCTAATAAACACTCACAATGCAATAAGATGAGTGAATTTTATTTACATGTAGAGTGATTTATTTCATTCTTGAAAAAAAAAAAACGTTTTGAGGTGGTTTACTGTATTTAAATCCGATTTATTACATCTCTTGCTGAAATTTTTAAAATCGACTTTGGGCCGTGTATATTGGTTAAATATCCCATTGTGCGGGGCAGTCTATTAACCATGTTTATATATTTCACTCAAACTTCTAAATAAAAAAAACAATAAATTAAAAAATTTATATATATAAAAAAATTCTGATCGCTGAAGGGCGATCACAGGTTACTCATTAGTAAAATGATTGTTGTCTAATTTTTTTTTACCCTTTCTATTTGTGATATTCACCTGAATTATTATTGAAAACGATCCAGTTTGAACTGCATGTTAGAATTTCTGATTTTTAATTAAAACAATAAAAACAAAAATATTGTTCAAATTATGAAATTCTCTTTTATTCACAACTCAAAAAGTATTTATGGGATCTCTCTGGTCCCATAACTCAAAAATAAACTCGCCAACTTAATGCATAACAAAATTAAAAGTGAAAAAAAGAATTAAAAAAAAATCAAACAGCAGCAGTCGCCATAGCAACGCATGCAATGAAGACGCATGCGCTCTGTTTACTATTACTCTTGAACACTGTTGAAAAGTGTGATGACGTCCAAATAGGCGCACAACCCAAAACAACACCCATTTTGCCAATGAGTAATAAACATTCCCAATGCGATCAGATGAGCGAATTTCAACTGTATGTAGAGTGATTTATTTCATTCTTGAAAGAAAAAAAGTTTCTTGGACGGTTTGCTGTAATTAAATCCTATTTATTACATGGGTAGTTAAAATTTTTAAAATCGACTTTTGGCAGCTTTGATTGGCTAAATACCCCACTGTGCGGCGTTGCTTAAGTTACCTTATTTGACAATCCAATATTTCCCGTGTGAAAAAATGAAATTATATTACAGAAATATACCACAAAAGCATGAGAAACGTATTTAAAGACTTGTAAAATTACTTTTAGGATGGATCAGTAAGTTATAAGTTATTACTTTAATCTATGTTTTATACGTACGTTTTTTGTGCATGCATCAAAATACTAAATTGCACTTCTCTCAAAATCTTTCACGCAATAATGTATTTGAGCTATTGCTGCCATTTGCCAATTCCTTATGAGTCGTACAATGCTGATAAACAATGCATTATATGCTGATTGAAATGAGCTTAAATGAAAATGTTAATGAATTCAAATACCTTGGAACAATGATTAAAAACCAAAACAGCATAAAAACAGATGTAGACAACCGAATTAAAATGGCAAACAAGTGTTTCTTTGAACTAAGAAACAATTAAGATCAAGCCTAATCAGTCGAAAAACCAAAATTAAAATTTATAAGACTCTTATTCTACCTGTACTGCTCTATGCAAGTGAAACATGGACACTAAACGCAGACACTCAGCGTACTCTTGGTGTTTTTGAAAGGAAAATCCTTGGCCCAGTACAGGAAAGAGGCTGTTTGCGAATCAGATACAACTTTGAATTATATAGGTTATCTGAAGCAATAGAATAAAATGGCTTGGCCATATCTGGAGAGGTCCAGAAAACAAGGCAGTATGAATTGCCACCTTTAAAAATCCTTCGGGATCTCGGGCCAGAGGAAGACCTCCAACTAGATGGTTGGATGACACTACTAAAGATCTCAAAGTAATAAAGATAAGCAATTGGAAAAAAAGTCGCAATGGATAGGAGGCGTTGGAGGCTACGCGTGGTTGAGTCAACCAAGACCTGTAAGGGGCTGTCGTGCTGAAGAAGAATGAACTTAAAACACAGGGTAATTAGAAAATGATGAACACTTTTTTAGTTAGCATAACATGTAGCAAAACTCCGGTGACATTTGCAGACAAGTGGATTTATAAAATAGTTTATAATATTTTTTTATTCACCGTCATCTAAAAACTAGGTAAGAAGTAAGTGTTTCTATTTTGATACTTGAAAACAAAAGGCCAACTGGAAGGTAAATGCATTATTGGTTTAATACGAAAAAAATCATCTCGTATATGCAAGTAATAACGTTTTAAACTTTTCCAACACTGCAACACCAATGAAGAAATTCTTTTCTAAGAGTTCATTGTATATACACAAATGATTTTACTGTTGAAAAAAAATTACATTTACCTTACTACTTATTACCCTCTATAATTCTTTTTTTTTTCGCGATTTGAAGTACTGATGTGTTAAGTAACCTTTAGAATGATCGAAATTCAATAAACTGGGAAAAAAGTCTTTTAGAAAAGGGTAACAAATGTGTAGATGTTTAATGAACCGTGAATTGGCGACGGTTAAAAAAAATTTTTTTTTCCTTTAGCCAAGCATTAATATTTTTTAAATGTGTTTTTAAGACTTTATTTTTAGAACAGTAGACGGATTACGGTTTTCGATTTTACATCATTTTTGCATTTTAGCGTATCATGAATGATTTTGTAGATCTCCCTTGATGCAAAATGCCGTAGCTTTGTTCCATAACCTACATCGAGTTTTTTTTTCGTTGAAACGATTATAGATTATTTATTACAGACTATTATTTTGTTTAATGAAAAAAAATGATCTTAAGAAAAAGCCTTGAACTAGATCTTTTGTTAGTAATTATTTTGAATGCCTGAATACATAGGTGTTTCGTAACGATCACCCTTAATGTAAGTTTTATAATCTTCGTAGATAGCATAAATCTGAAAAATTAAAAATTGAAACCACAAAAAATCTTTTTTGTGTAATTTTCACAATTAAAAACTACTGAATCAGATGATTGCAGAAGTTTGAACCAATTGAAGAAGTTGCAAGATTGAAGGTAGGTATTTTCCACATCATGAATAAGTTGAAAGATATCAAAGAGGCACATCAAAACTTTTTATAGAAATATCATACTGTACCTGATTACCTGATATACCTGATTAAAAAATAGATACAAATTAATCTCTGTAGGCGCAATTAGTTCAGATAAGTCTAAGAGGGTGGACAATAAAATTTTCCTCGAATCACAGTTTTCAGCTGCCATTGTTAAGTTATAACTTAATCGCCTTCACTTTCGAAAGATTAATAAAAAAGAAAACAATTTCAACACTTTTCTTACAATAATCTAACAATTTTTGAAGCAATGAAATAAATATTTTTTTCTATTTTAAAATACTTATTGTAATAGTTAAAGTAATATTACTCAATACAATAAATTTATTTTGAATATTATACTTTTAATATAGAAATAGGTTATTCCTTTTATTTGTAAACTTTTTTTGAGCTAAGACTTGGTGCGTAGTTTTACTATAAATATTTATTTTCCACTTTGCCATTGATAAAAGGTTTTGATCAATATTTATAAATTAATCAATACTTAAATATTGATCAGTTACGACAATCCAATAAAATTTGAACACTAATTGTAAGAAATAATAGTTTAATAATGAGAATAAGTTTTTTTTTAATGAACTGTCTTTTAAATAGCTAATTCTCTGATTGGTGTCAAAACACTTCGATTCACAAAATTATTGGGTGTACAAATAAGTTTCCGCCATTCGTCACTAGATGGCATCACCAAAAAGTTATGTAGAAATTGACTGGTGTTAAACGTCTTATTGTAAGTTTGTTCATCTGATAATAACATACCTTAAAGTATTAGTGATTCTGCATTAGCTTTACATATTTGTTTAGTGCAAAAATTTCAAGTTTTGTGAAAAATAAACTGTCATTTGTGGGAACTTTTGATTTACTTCTTTAATTTAAAGAAATTTGCAGCTGAGGAGCATGGATTCAAAGTTATTCAGGGAGGAGTGTTTTTTGTGTTGCGCATAGGAAAATTTGCCATAGAGGAACCTATGGTAATCTATGGCAAAATATGGCTACCATAGAAATTTGTATTTCAAGATACCATTCGCCTATGGTAACCATAGAGATTTGAACGGCATTTATATGGCACGACACCATAGCCTTATGGCAACAATGGAAATTTGTATGGCATTACACCATAGGCCTATGGTAACCATAAAGATTTGTATAGCATTTATATGGCAAGGCTATACCTTAAGGAAATGTACCATAAAAATATGGCAAATGTATTGGAACACACCTTACTTTTAAGTCAATCTCATTTTAAAATACCAAACAGTTATAGATGGCAAACTTATAGAAACACACCTTATATATTTATTCATATGGTAAATGTAAAATTTCAAATAAATTTCTTCTTGTGTGAGAAAATGAAATCGGGATTAATTTAAAAATCATTTCAGATGAATTGAACAGGTAAACCAAATACTGAAAAAAGATTAGTGTACTGCAAGCTATTCATTGATTTGAATCCTTATGAACTTTGCATCAATGTCCATTCCTGACCAGCTGATAATTTTTTAAAAAATATTTAAGCTATACTAGGACTATAAAACGAACGCGTACGAAGAATTTAGATGTATCACAACTTTTCGAAGCCTTTCCGATACAGTTCAGCTGTCTGAAAATTTCGCAAACTCCTAGAAATGCTAAACTAATTGCTTTTAAATGTTCAGCAACGATTATTATTTGAATACAAAAAGCTAAATTAAGTTGCCATACTTAAAATGTACTGTCGCGCTTGCTAATGCTTGCCTAACTAAAGTTTGCTGTTGTATTGAGAGTTATATTTTAATCTTCATCCTGCTAAATCTCGTAAGATGTTCCGAGGCAGGAAAATCTATTTGACAGCACATTTAGTTGCATTTATGGCTGCAATGTTCAAAGTTTAATAAAATATCATCATTGGTCATCTGTATGTAACTCGTTCTAGGAAATAGTTAGGAATAACTATAGAATATTAGAAACCCTCGCTTGTTCTTATCTCCTGTTGTATCCCACATGGCATAATCATTGTGCATCAGAGGAAGGAAAATGACGTATATAGTTTCGTGGTATACAGATTTCGTTTCAGTTATATGGCAGACTAATGGGATCTAGGTATGTTATATACTCCAAGGCGTGATAACCCCAGTTATAGAACTACAGGTGGTACAAAAAAGTAAAATTATATACTTTTTTTAAAAGAAAAAATATTTAATTTCACTTAAAAGTCTTTAAGCTAATGAATTTTATTTTAAGACTATAATTGTAATATCTAGCAATTTGGATTACAAAAACTGGCAGTAAAATTACTAAGTTCGTGAATAGACTGAAATGGTAAAAGAAATATGCAAATTTCAGTTTTTTTTACTTCAATAAAAATTAAAAATATTGCTAAATTTGTAAGGTTGAGCACTATTTAATTTTTAAAAATATTACTATACACTAAAAGTTATTATAGCAGATATCTCCAAAAATAAAAAGCCTAGTCGCAGGAAACATTATGTAATACTTAGCGTACATTGACTGAAATGACAAAAGAGATATGAGTGAATTTAGATAATTTTATTTCAATAAATCGACGAAAGTATGTTGAATGCTTAAAATTCATCAATATAATTACTGCTGTGCTAAATAACTAAATTGCTAAATAACTAAATTGCTGCTGTGCAGTAAGGATATCCAAAAATAATGTATGATGCAAAATTTTAACAAGAGTAGTAATGTTAGGTAATTATAAAAAAATTAAACAAAAAGTTCCAGGAGGCTGCAAGTTTCATTATGCAGAATAAAAGGGGAAACAATAGTGAAATTTTCAGAAAATGAAATTTTTTTTTTGCATTTTTCGATAGCTTATCTTTTTAAGTTCTACCAAAATGTTGATCTGATTTTCGTAAAAATGTAAAATTTACAGCATAATATGTCAAGAGCGACACAGAACTCGATATGGCACGTATGAAAAAGTAAACTTGTGTCCGCAGTTGATTAATTGTTCTGCTCTCTCCTGTCGAACATTTCAGTAAAATACTATTATGTCGACTATTTTATCTAAATAATTTGTTTGAATTATGTAAGAAAAATAATTAATGGTACTTTCAATATAAATAGTTGAAATTGCAACTTATTTAGCCGTAATAATTTTTAATGAAAGCTGCAAAAGGTCATGACAGTTTTGGAACGATTAGAAATAAACGTAGATCCAGCAGCCGAAGATTATTCTCAAGTTCTGCTGCTACTCTAAAAACATAAGAGGCGTCACATGAGGGTAGATCGACAAGAAAAAGTGCTGAACTAGTACTTGAGACTGCTGAAAATGATGGTGAAGAAGCATCTTATGGATCTGGTATTGATGTACTATAGTCAGATGCAAAATTTTATATGCATTATTTATGGTAAAACTTTGAAAGCGGTTTTATAAAAAGTCTGTTTCTCTTTCTTGTTGTATCTTTGAATTTAACAATTTTCAACTGATTTACTTCAAAATTTGACGCAATGTTCAAAATATAGTTTTTGTCGCACGTAAAAGATTTTTTAATTGGGTTAACTGGTTCACGAAAATGTAATTTATTTTATTTATTTTTTTAAATGTTTTTTCAAAAGAAAACCCTTTTATAAAAAAAAATATATATATATTTTAAAAACCTTACGAGCAACAGAAGCCACATTCATGTAGTTAAAAGAAATCAAAACGGAATTCGATGATTTTTTTTCCTATTTATGAGAACTGCAAGTTATGCATAATTAAAAAAAAAGGTTATACATATTGTATTCGAATTTATAACGATCGTTGCAAAATTCATTAAAAATTCCTTCTTTTTCACAGGCTTCTACTGCGTTGTTCCAATTAAAAAAATATAATAATTGAATTCGAGTTCAAGATCACAAGTATTTGTGTCAAATAAAGAAATGTTATAATAATCTAAAATATACCATTCTTAATTCCCATGATAAGTAAACTTTGTATGACATATTTGAAGAGCTTAGTGGAAGAACCAGGTGACATTTTAGAAGCATTTATTAATCAGAGAAAACAACATAAAGTTGTTGTATCAATATGGGATATTTTAGAGGATATTTAATTCAACAGAGTACTCTAGGATACTCTAGGATATATAATACTCTAGGATATTTAATTCAACAGAGTTGTTTTTGTTCTCATTTTAATCTTCAAGTAACTAATCCTTGAGTATGCTTACATGGTTTTTATTATAAAATAGGTAGTGGTAAATAAAATGACAGAAAGACTTTTTAGCTCCGAATTCTAACAAATCGGTAATAAAGTATTTCGGATACCTCTTTCATTCTTATCCTGATTATAGTGGAAAAAGATTAGCAAAACCCACACAAGAGTGTATCATTGTACTATGCCAATAGAATCACAACTTCGCACTAATTAATACTAAATTGAATTGTGACTGTTATCGGAAATGCTTGCGGCGAAGAGTAAATACATAGGGGAGAGTGGAGTCAATTGTAACATTTTTTAGTTAACTATTTTTAACTAAAAAAAATTTAATATATTATTAGTATTAATTGACAGACGAGTAAAGTAGACTGTCCTCCACTGGAAAAAAATAAATACCTTATTTTAAATGTTATTATGTTAGTTATTTACAATTTTTGACAGTCGTGCACTCGTTACAATTGTCCCCACTTACGGGGTCAATTGTAACAGTTCATAAATTCAGCTGAAATATAGTTAATTATGCATATTATCACAGTTGTGATATATTTTTTTATTGATCAAAAAAGTAGTGATATTTTAGGAGTAAAAATAATAATGAGCATGAACCTAAAAGGTTAAACTTTTAACTTTAAGGGGTTGAAAATTTTAATTCATGCTGTGAAAGTTGACAAATAAAGTAATGCACATGCAACATAATATAAATGATATAGGAAACTATTGGTGGCTCTTAAAGAGTTAAGTAATGGTTTGTAAGCATAAGGTTATTTATTTTTAGCTGTTACAATCGTCCCCAAGGCGCCATTTCAGCTTCATTTGTTGTAAACAATGCTAGTTAATTAGCAAACTAATTTTTCTTATTTAAATGTTAATTAAGGTGTCCACTTACATATTCGGTTAATAATTTTTATTTGTTTAAACAAAATTACTTTGTTACAATGTAATATTCTAATACCAAAAACTACTTACGTAGCGTGAAAGTATCTTTTGTGATGTAACTAACTCTTTCAAAAGTACATAAGAATGGTTGCCAGTATGGGTGTACATGTAGATTTATTAAATACACCTTGTGCGCCACCTAGGAACCAAATCTAGAGCCCGACACTCGAAATATTTGCTCTGTTACAATGGTACCCTGTTACACTTGACCCCACTCTCCCCTACACAGTTTTGAGTAGTAGCACCCTCTGCCTTTGCCTTATATACAATATGATTTAAAATATATTATTTGTAACTTCTCCATTTACTAGTCATTTTGTACTTGTGCGATATACAGCGATAAAGTGATATACATTCACGTAAAGTCAAATGGGTTTTCAGTGTTGAATTAGGCCTAAATCCGGGTAAAATTAGAGAAAAGAAAAAATTATAACCTCTCTGAAAATTCCACTTACCTGGTTCTCCCATTAAGCTCTTCATAAGTTAAATGTTCTCTTATATCCTATAAGCCAGATCTATTTTATTTCCTCTCAAAAAATCAATAAAAATTGTAAATAGAACATAAAAAATTGTAAGCCCGATTCTATAATAACTGAAAGGCAAATTGTTGAGCATACAGAAAAATCCGTTAAGATTAAATTTTGTGACAAGAAGAAGCTCTAAGGTAAAATGAGAGTTGTCAATATAAATTCAATGTTTTGTTGAAATTTATAATCTGTACTGTAAGAAAAAGGGATCATATTAGATTGTGGAATGCCGCAGGCTCATTCGAGAAAAAATTCAATTTACAGATAAAATTGAGAAGCTGAGAGGGAGCAAGTTCTCAATGACATAATAATAAATTTGATTAAAATCAAGACGTTTTTTTAAGCACGTTTGCGAAAATAAAAACGCTAGTCTCAACTTTATTTCTTATCTGAGAGCTGGCGAAATAACTCAATGTTGCATGGCTGACAAAGATAAAAATAAGACCTTTAACAAAAAATCAAATTTTTTTCTTAATTTGTAAGAATGTAACTCGAAACTTTCTATCACCAAGTTCTTTATTTGTTGCCGAGTAAAAAGAATACCGTTAATCTGTTTCTTGAAAAGAAAAAGGATTGATAAAACGAAAATCTCTTGATGTTTGATTTATTTTCTGTGAAAAACTATAATCAAGATTTTTTTTAATGGTGTTGGTATTAAAGAAACAAAATGGATTATGAAACTCTAAAGACATCTGAGAAAATTCTAAACATGATTGCATAAATTATTTTTATACAGTGACCACTCAAATATCGGAGAAAGTAGCTAGCACATTGGAAACCACGCATTAATATGAATCTGTTATGGAGCACAATTTGGATAACTGAAAAATCCAGTTAAATGAAAAACACATTTTGTTTAGCATATTTTAATAGATTAGTACTAAAGAATGCTAACTGTAATATTTTGATACTAGCTGTAATAGATTTTTCTCTTTGTTTTATAAGATATGAATTACTTGAAGATATGATTAACGTGAAGAAACAAAAAATCCCTATAATTGAGCAGCCATAACATGTCGCATTTAATTAGAAAGTGTGTTTAAAATATTCACCTCTAAGCGCATATGGTAGTATCCACTATTTGATTTTGCAAAAAATGTGCCAAGATGAAAAATAAATTGAAAATGCTTGGTGAAAGATAAAACTTAGAGGATAGTTTTAAACACCGGTATATAATACTACTGTTTAAGTTTAACAGACATTGGAATTATTTATATCAAGCTGTCTTAAATTTTTTAAAAGACATCTAAATTTTTTTTTGTACTGAGCTTGTCTCAAATACTTTTTTAATGATATAAATAATGATGTAAGGAAAAATAACACTCATCCATACATTATAACTAGAAAAAAATTCCATGCAAAGGTATTATACAAAAGAAAAATTTTTGTAGCCTCTATTTCTATGCAGAGAGTAAAATAATTTTCAAACAGGTCATTTTAAAAATCCAAAACTATTTTAACATTGCGCTAATGAGGAATGAAAAAAATCCGAATAATTTGTTAAAAATTAAAAACAATTTAAAATACAAAGAGAAAAAATCAAAAAAAAAAAAAATCATCGAACTTAGTGTTATAATTTTTCTGCATAGAACAGTAAGCGAAGTGTTTTTTTCCCCAATATAGTTAGTTAAAAATCTTTGTCTGTTGCTGAATTAATAATATTCTTAATTCCTACTTTAATAACATTCAATGTATACTCAGTTAAATATGAATTAGTTTTCGATACAAAACAAAAGAAATAATTCATTTTGACGTACACTTAATATTTAAAATAATTGTTGAGTTGTACACATTCTCTCGAAAGTCCAAACTTCCTCTCTAAAAGTCTCCAACGTTCCATGGGTGGCGGTAGCGCTCTCCTTGGGAACCTACGATTTAGAACATTAAATAAAAATTTGAGATTAAAATGATATTAAAAATCTTAATTTCCTATCATATGTTGGGGGATCCATGGGTCTTATAAAATTCTACATCCTACATTTTATCGAAGTATTTAGTAAGTATGAATAAATATTTATATTTCGTATATTTTATTGAAAGAAGAGAAGTGCCTTAAACTATTCGAAATTTCTGATTAACTTTGGTAATTTTAGCTAAAACACAATTAGCACATTTTAGAAATATTTTAATTTGCAACATATTAGCAATTACAATAACTAATCCCTGTTTGGATGTCTCATGAAATAGAATTTAATTAGCTTTTACGCCGCAAGAGATGTTCCTGATTTAAGTGAAATTATTTTTAAAACTGATGCTATCAATGACAATATCCCCATTTTCCGAATGCTCTAGTAGAATTAATGCTGCACATTTATGTATCATTTTTCATTTAACATACAGATTAGATGCGACAATATGGATAAATCCTAGCAATTCATAGTTGATTAGCAAGATAATTGTTAAGTAAGTTATTGTAATTGAGTAAATTTCATGCTTAAATAGAATTTTAATATATATAGTTTCTGTTGTCTATGATAACCTTTTGGGAATCAGATTTTATACTAATAAAAGTTTCCTCAATTTTTGTACATCTGAAATACAATAATTAGGTCCAACATTTCATATCATATTCCAATAAGTATTAATGGCAATATTCAGGCTGTTTGCGGAAATATATATATATATTTTTTTGCAAGAGAGCATTCATAAAGTTTTGAATTAAATAATGCTAGCATTTTTAAAAGGATTTAGCTCCACTGAAATCATTTTATATTTTTGTAATTATTCAAATCATAACTTAACTAATTCCAATAAATTAAAATACTGAATCGTGTCCAAGTTGTTAACAATTTTATGCATAAATTTGTACAAAAATAACGAAGAGAGCTCCAATTAATAATTAAATTGAAAACACGTAATACATTATACCAATTATTTTTTTCAAATCTGAGTTCAAGAGAGCCTTAAAAAATTACTCTTCTCTCGCTAAAACACACGCATCAGTTAAATTATCCATAATGCATGTCATTATTATTACAACGCAAAAACATTATCCATGGCCATTTATTATGACTACATTATCCATTTATAAAAGATTTGGATACCTAGGATAGAAAATAAACAGCTTCTAAGAGAGACAATTACGTGCATCTTTTCTTTTAGTTTTTGTTTTACGTCTATAGTGATATTTCTCTCCAAATCGGTTTGAAAAAGGCGTGTAAATTCCATCTACTATTTTAGACGGTTGCTGTACTTAGTTTATTAATCCAATTCGTCAGGATCGTTCAGGTTCGGGATCAATTTTCATATTTCTGAACAAAAACTCAAAATTCCGTCGATTATAACAATTGTGATTGTGCAGGAAATATTCAAAATTCTCGTTGTGGGTGTGGACGTCCATGGCCAATGAAATAATGACCTACGCAAATATTTACAAAGCTGATTATTTTTAAAGAAACATATTGAATGATGCATTATCAAAAGGTAATAATGTCAATTTTTATTGCCTCTCATTCTAACTTTGACGCTGTTATTGTTTTTCTTTCTTGGCTGCTTTTTTTCGATTTTTCTTTCCTTTCTGCTTTTACCCTCATGAAACTCGAACGAGCTTCTTCGATTCGATTTCTTCGAACCCGTTCGATCGTTGTTCGATCGAAGAGACTTATCTCTTTTGGAAGGTCTCATGAGCTATATTCTTTCTCCGTTAAAAACAAAAATTCATACGCTTTTTCTCATCTATGAGTTGGAAGAATTTTTTTTTAACTGTGACTTTCGAATCAGGGTTTGCTCACTAAGCTTCGATTTTATCTTTTTATATGTCTGTAATCATCTGAAACATTACTTACATACACGCATATTTCTTTCAGACCAGCTCTCCGTTTCACTCTATTTGTGGACTGATATTTTTCCCCCCTCTCTCTATATATATGATTTTCTTATTGGTTTCAATTCACGCGGAACCATCCTGCGTCAAGTATTATCAGATCTTCCTCTTTTTCTATTTCCCTGAGGATTCCAATCAAAAACTTGCATTCTAATCAGATTAAATAATCTTTTTTAAAATTTTTTTTAATGGCGGCACTTGGGGATTTTCCCATTGGCCACAGGAATACCAGATCTGCTACTCTTTTCTCGTTACCCAATGGGCACCTGTGGCGAAGTCACGGCGTTGGAGCAGCGTCGCCCACGTCACACAACCACAAACCCGGTTGTAGGGCAGGTCACATTCACACAAAGGAGAAAGGACACAGAACACAGAGAGAGAAAGAGAGAAAGAAACATCCATGCCCTGAGCAAGATTCGAACCCGCGGCCTATGGCGCAGCAGTCAGACACGCTAACCACTCGGCCACCTTCGTTGGCGATTAAATAATCTAATCAGATCTAAAAACGTAAGTTTGTATCAAGAACTGTAATAAGGTAATATAATTGCAATTACCTTGTATAAGAAGACCATTAATCAAATATTAGCAATTTATTTTTATAAGCAATAAATAAAACTTTTAAAGTTAAAACACTTTTAAAGTTAATGAGCAGAATTTTAACCATATTTAAGGATATTTTAATTTACATAGATCTGTCTACTTTTTTGGCGGATTAAGCGTTTACGTTTTGTGTTAATTAAATTTTTTTCAGTTCCGATTTGACTTAAGTATAACTTCGGGACTTATTGATATTAATTCCAAGTTATACCAATCAACGCGCATAATAAAATGAATAATATAAGTTACTTTTCGAGGAATAAGCAAAAGTAAATTTGAGTATTCTTATGAGACATGCCTTTCTTTCAAATCCTTTATTATATTTAATAAATATTTATATTCCGAAGATGTTTAGTTTGACTGCTAGAGAAAAAAAAACTCGTAAACATCATAAATGTATGTTGCTTATAAATTAATATAATTCTTGCAGTTTAGGAGCTCTCTTGAGAGGCCCTCTTTAAAATATTCTAGAAACATCGATATATTCCACGTGTCAAAAATGTACAAAATTTCTTCACTCTTCTCAAAATGAAAACTCGTAAAAATCATAAAATGTAGATTGCTTATAAATTAATGTAATGTTTGCAGTTTAAACACTCTCTTAAGACACCCTTTCTAAAATATTCCAGAAACATCGACAGATTCCACGTGCCCAAACGTGAAAATTCCACGAGGCACTTTTTTTAGCTTAAAAGTTAAGTTGTTGGAGGATTAGCGTGTCATGTCACATCTTTCAAAGTAAATGGAAATATGCTTATTTATTTAGTTTCTATTTGTTCTATAAAGTGTTTTCGAATCTCGTGACTAAATATTATTGCAGATACTTGCTGTATGATAAACAAGTAAAACATAAATTTGCATAAATTTACAAAATAAATTGTTAAAGTTTAACGCAGATCCAGACAGTGTTTCACTGATTAAGGATTAGTGTACTAGAATTAATTTTTTAAAATAAATAAATAAAATAAATAAAAAAGGTAGGCAGTATATAGATGTTTTTACAGGCAAATTATACACTTGTTTTTAAGTGTAATTGTTGCCCCTTAAACATGTTCTAAACTTCTATCTAAAACATTATTGATTAAATATCAGTAAGTTCGTGGAATGTGGTGACAGAAGTTTAATATTATTTGAACTTCGAAATAAGAAGCAAGCTACTAGTTTTATACAGATTTTTCTCTCTGTTTTGTCAGTTCAAAGGTTTTTAACACAATTTATAAGAAACAAAAATGTAGATCTTTGAAACTTTAAATGTAGTGGAAGTAAATGGACTGTAAATGCAGTGTCGATACAAATTTAGCTTCTCCATTGAATTTATTTGGTTTCTGAGTTAAGTTCAAAATAAATAAAACTATGTGTTTTTTCATCGTATTAAGAATTAGAAATATTATTATTAGAATTCTAGGTATCTTAATGAGAAGATTTTATGTACAAAGAATCCTTTGTTGCACATTTATGTAAGACAATCATAAGTAAAAAAAAACAAACAAATTAATACCTCAGACAATAAAAAAACGTTTATAAAAATCTTCTGATTTTTCTTTATTATTGACTCAGCTAGATTTTTTCAAAATATTATTTATTATTTTGATGAAATCTGTCCATGATCAAACGATCGTAAAAGATGCTTTATGTTAAAACCGAAGTGAAATTTGGATCGAGATTAGATAGAGTGATGTATACGTGAAACTGGAATTACGATGTATTTAAAGGAAAGATGGAAGATGAAAGAAGCACCAGTCTCTAATCAGGCTCTTGGAGCCTAATGATTTTTAGGATATTCTATTAACTCCATCCAGGCTACTTAACCAGCATAATTTACAGCAATAATTATCCTGTATAATCGTATGAGGTTGATTTTACAAATATAAGAATATTTAAAGCATGGAATTCTCTGAAAAATTAAAAAAAAAATCATTAAAGTAATTCAAATGTTAGTTAATATATTAGCAACTTAGCTTAAAAGTTGAGATTTTACTCAGATTTGCATTTGTACTGAAATATACTACATTTTAATGGCAAAGAAGGCATTTAAGAACATGTGAGTTTCAAGGCAAATTTTACGTTTATCAGCACTCTTATTGCACCGATCTTCGTATCTGGGAATAATTATAATACTAATGATAAAATTCACTATTTTTAGCTATATTCATCATTCATATAGCATAAAAATTATCGAAATGTCTTTTATTGACGCATGTGGGGTATTGGCTATTGAGAAAAAGGGCATGTGATTGACAAAAGTTGTGTTAGCAACAAACATTACCTAAAGATTTGTTTACTGTCAAAAACTATGACATATAAGAATAATTATACATGTTTAAAACATAAATGACGCCTTTTCATTTTATTTTATTTTAAAGTCACATTAATTACAAATGGTAAAATAACTTACCTTGAAGATGCAGAAACACTTAAATAAAGATTTTTCCTAGAACAGCAAAGGGCGGTTTCATTGCGAAAATTAGAATAAAATATTCCCTAGCTTGAGTTCTGGCCGGACAAGGTTGACTCAGCCTTTCATCCCTTCAGTGGGTCGATAAATGAGTACCAAGCATGCTTGGGAACTAAACACAGGGGGTTCCGCGTTCGGCTGACCACCTGACCGAAACATCTGCTCCTGCACCCAGAGCCCAAAGTCAAGAAAACTGAGATGGGCACAGTAGGCCCTGACCCTCTATGGGCTGTCGCGTCACTGAGTTTAGTTTTATCTTGAGTTCTAGTAGTAATCTAGTAAACGCATTTGTACTTGTCGATTATTAGGGTGATAGAAAAAATATAGTACATTGGGCCAAAAAAAAAAACAAACAAAAAAAAAGATATCACCCTGAATAACTTACGTTCTTAAAGATCGGATTTTCACGTACTAAATGTCAATCTTAATGGTTCCTGGAGATTTTAAATATGCTAATCAATTAGTGCTAACACTCAAAAAATAATTTTCATAACTTATCTTCATATTGGATGAAAAAAATTTGAATTGCGAGCCATAAAATTTTTTATACCATATTAATCTACGTATTTTTCTATAGTGAAATCTAAAGTTTCAATTGTTTTTATTAAGTAGAAGTTAAAAAAATTTAAAAAATAATTATTTAAAAAAAATATCTTGGCGACAATGAAAAAAAAAATAATTAAATGGAGCGATTAATGCCTAAATTTGGTAAACGTAAAAGGAATTTGATTTGCGCAAACCTAACGTAAATTTTATTCATGATTTTTTTCATTTGATATCGTTTTTTTTAAAATTACAAAATACGATGCTTTTTTTAAGACCTCGGCTAATTTATACTTAGTTCAGTAAAGAGATTTAAATAAAATATATTTAACGAATGTCACGTTTTATGAAAGCATGTTTTTGGTTTAATGTGAATATAAACGAAGCTACTAGTGAGATAAAAGGTATCGCTATATCGTCTTGAACCAAACTCTTGCGACATCAACAACGATTATCTGAAACATTGCTGATCACTACAAAGAGTATAAAGATGCTGAACATAAAGAAGTTTCAAATACGTATCCAAAAATTTTTATTCTTAGTTAAATATTTCATCTCCTTATATACCGTCTTAGCATTTTAATCCAGGTAATTAAATTAAAAATTTAGCCACTGTGATGCCACAATTGGCATTACATACTTATTTCCTATCTTTTAAAATATCTTTCATTACTTAAGCTTATTTTTATTAATAGAAATACATTTAAAATAAATCAAAGACTTAATCTTTTAAAACGAACATAAAATATTTATATCTTCTCTTCTAGATCAATGTAACGGATATTTTTTATTTCATTACTAATGCAGACTTATTAATTCACTGTCGCCTCAAATCGAAAANTTCGGCGCGCAAGAGCACGTAGTGAGCATCATATGGCTAATCTATGTTATATAAAACGCTAATACGTTTTAATTGATAAGCTTCGGAGCGCAAGAGCACGTAGTGAGCATCATATGTCTAATCGGGTGAATTCTCACAAAATTAACTTCATTGAAGCCGATGCTTTACATCCGGCGTTCAGTACTATTTCATACTGCTTTACAACACATGGTTTTAGCTCTCTGGTGGGAAAGACTTTAAAACACAACTTACAACAGTTACTTTTCTCAACAACTGAAATTTAGAATATTGTTATTAAGAAAAATATGCGAACTGTTTGCAATTTCAAATTAATATTGAAATGACAGGTTTAGAATTTTCTACAGTGAAAAGTTTTCGGAACTTCAGTGTTCAAAAAAGTATGCAAAAGCTAGACGTTAAGAACGTATCCATTGAGCGAGGAAAACGAGCATCGGATTGTGAAGCAATCCGAAATGAACTGCGAAAGCAGTTCCGGGGGTTGGATAGCGCCAGCGAGCAGGGGGCGAAGCCTCCTAGCTTATTTAATAATTTGATAAGCATTATTATTTGTTTGGCATTTGTGTTCGCAACTCTTAATAACTATAATTAAAATATTTAACATTTAATATTTTCAAAGTATAACAGTAATGCAAATTATCTTAATAAATTATTTTTGTATACAAAATTTCAAAACTTACAGTCAAAGAAATTTTTCTGTGTAGTTATAAATGTAACTTTTTATTGCTGGTGTAACAATAATTAAAATTAAAATTAAAAATGCTTATCCTTTGTAACGAAGATTAGGGAATACTCTCCTGTAGGCGAAAATATTCCCACTAATGGCTGTCAGATTACATACTTGTACATTTAAGTTTAGAGATTTGCAGATTTATTTTTCAACTCCATGAGACAATGAAACGTAAAAAGTTTTAAACGTTACATTTTTCACATGCACATAGTATCACCTTATTAATTAAAATATGACGAAAACTTGTGTACTTTCTCAATAAAATAAGAAATAGTATAGACTTTTAAAGTTAATGAGCAGAATTTTAACCATATTAAAGGACATTTTAATTTGCATACATCTGTCTACTTTTTTGCAGATTAAGCGTTTACGTTTTGTGTTAATTAAATTTTTTTCAGCTCCGATTTGACTTAAGTGTAACAGCGGGATTTATTGATATTAATTCCAAGCTATACCAATTAACGCGCATAATAAAATGAATAATATAAGTTACTTTTAGAGGAATAAGCAAAAGTAAATTTAAGTATTCTTACCAGACATGCCTTTCTTTCAAATCCTTTATTATATTTATTAAATATTTATATTCCGAAGATGTTTAGGTTGACTGCAAGAGAAATAAAAACTCGTAAACATCATAAATGTATAATTCTTATAAATTAATATAATGCTTGCAGTTTAAGAACTCTCTTGAGAGGACCTCTCTGAAATATTCTAGAAACATCGATATACTCCATGTGTCAAAAATGTACAAAATTTCTTCACTCTTCTCAAAATGAAAACTCGTAAACATCATAAAATGTAGAATGCTCATAAATTAATATAATGTTTGCAGTTTAAACACTCTCTTAAGATGCTCTTTTTAAAATATTCTAGATCATCGATAGATTCCACGTGACCAAGCGTGAAAATTCCACTTGGCACTCTTTTTAGCTTAAGAGTTGTTGGAGGATTAGCGTTTCATATCACATCTTTCAAAATAAATGGAAATATGCTTATTCTATTTAGTTTCTATTTGTTCTATAAAGTGTTTTCGAATCTCGTGACTAAATATTATCGCAGATACGTGCTGTATGATAAACAAACTAAAATATTACTCAAATTTGTATTAATTTTTACAAAATAAATTGTTTAAGCTTAACGCAAATCCTGACAGTGTTTCAGTGATTAAGGATTAGTCTACTAGAATTAATTTATTAGAATAAATAAATAAAATAAATATAAAAATGTAGGCAGTACATGGATGTTTTTACAGGCAAATTATACACTTGTTTTTAAGTGTAATTGTTGCCCCTTAAACATGTTCTAAGCTTCTATATAAAACATTATTAATTAAATGCACAAGACTGCGAAATTGAAGTTTTTGAAAAATACAAGATAAGTTATTGTTGATTTACATGTTATTTGATGCGCTGATTCCGAAAATGATCTTCATTTTCCACCATCACGTCAGGATTTTTTGTAAAATCGATATCTATGTTTTTATTAAAATCCTACTTGGAAAGGAATTCACTCATACATTTGTGCATGTACTAACTAGTCATTGTTCTTCTTTATTCATTTCGATCAACTTAAATTGAATTTTGTGAATTTAAACTAATTTTGGATCGATCGGCTAATTTTTTGTAGGTTAAAATGAATGTCAAATACTGGTGCCGAATCGTACAAGTTACCCGTGGTCGAGAGAAAAAACAATAAAATCCTTGAATTTAAATTTTTTTACATCAGTTTCTAGAAGAAAATCACCAGCATACCAATTTTTATTAAGGTAACTTACGTAAATTTAACGATTGACCAAGAATAGCAAATATTGTGTATGTGTACATAAAAGTTTGAAACAAAAAACAAAATTAAAAAAAATTATTTCTATATAAGTACATGCTCATTTTTCTCTAAAACTTATTTTTGATGATCTTCTTTTGTGCTTAATCTCATGCCTTTCTCGAGTTAACATCTAACAGTAATCGTCGAGCATGTTTTTGTTCCATCTCCCTTGATATTTAAGCTCCATATCTCTGATATCTTGTTGGGACCTTTCACCTTGTTCTTCTCTGATTGCTCCTACATTTTCGGGGAAAAAGCCCATATGTGAATGAAGAAAATGCATCTTGACACTCGTGGAGCAATCCGAAGTTTTTAATTTGTCCAACACTTTCATTAAAAATTCGTTACAGTCAGAATCCTTATAGTTACCCAGAAATATACTGACAGCATCTTTGAAATCAACCTAAGCTTCCTTTTCCGTTGTTGCCATGTTAGTCTCAGAAACTTTATCCTTCATGAGTTTGCGGATATCTGGACCAACAAATACTCCCTCCTTCTGCTTGGGATAAACCTGGAAACTTGTTGCACAGCTATTTGAAACAATCGTCGTCTTTTGAAACAACCTTGACAAATTACTTCCTTACACCTAATGTTTTGTTTAGAGGGGGTAATACTCTTTTGGATCAGCTAACCTGTTTCGAATAGTTCTCTTGGCGCCTGGGTCAAGATTTTATCTTTCCATCTTTCTTTTTTGATTCAATGGTGAGTCGTATCATGGCTGTCCCACTCACAAATGAAACATGAGAACTTTGTAAATCCACCTTGTTGAGCAAGAAGCATGGAGATAATATTCAAATCATCGCAAATGGTTCAACTGTGGTCGTTATATTTTATTTTGTCCAGGACGAGAGCCAGGTTTTCATAGCATTACCTAAAATATACCGAGTGCCTAACTGATATTGATGCATACTGGCTCCCATGATGAAGAATGACAGCTTTGAGACTTCTTTTAGATGAATCTATAAACAACCTCCACTCATCTTTATCGTAGATGACATTAAGTTTGCTCATCAATACAGAAACATCAGAGCAATTGACCAAGTTTTCCTCTTCGTCAAAGTACTTAATAAATTCTTTTTCTCAATTCCGGTACCAGTAAAAAGATGTTCCTTTGGCCAATAGGTTTTTTTCTTTCAATCTGAAGCCTAACAATCATTCAACTGTCTCTTTCAAAAGGCTCAGATCTCTAAATAGAACATTAAGTTTAATCTGATAGAAGGGAAGAGGAAACTGGCTACAGCTGGCTAATATTCAATGTCGGAGCCTTGAACTTCTGGATGTTCCGAGTCTAAAGACTCTGAAGGCGATTGACAGACAATTCAGTTAGAGGAACAAGCACACTAGGTTCATGAGGAACTTGGCGTATGGGTGATGGAATGTTATCAAGATAAGTTATTAGCCTTTGATTTTTCCGATTGTACCCACGAACATGGCAGGAACGAAAATAACAATCATCAAAGAGGTTTATAGGCTTCATGCCATAGGAATTCCAAATCGTAAGGAAGTCTTCTTTCCTCGGTGCCATAAGCGTATCTCATTTAGATACTATACACAGATTTTATGAGGAGACCACGATTTGGCCTGATCTCCGAGTTTCATGCAAAAATGCGCAAGATAAAGCTGTGTTACATAGTCTGTAATGCTCCTCACGCGATTTTTAACAACACTATGTTCACCGCATATGTAACGAAAGTCATCTGGGAAATTTTCACAACGTCTCGAACTCGAAGCCATGTTTCACGAAACGTACAGAGAAGAGCAGACGTTAAAAATACTTCCAAAAAAAATGACTCCAGATTACCCTTGCTAGATTACTGAGAGGTCAGCAAACCAAGATAAGAATTTTCGTGAAGCTATTGGTGGAGAGATATTGTGACAGAGAGAGGAACGGTGGCAGACGGATGTCATAGAGGGGTACTTTTGTAGATTTTACCATAGTGCAGAATGCTGATCACGCAAGAAGAGAAGTAGATCAAAAATAAATTTTTTTTTTATGGTAAAAGTGCATAAAAATTTCAGTAAAATTAAATTTTTACAAAAAATGTGACGTGATGGAAAATTTTCCTTATTGTTTTCCATTTCAGCTCCAAAAAATACCTAAATTTCAGCTATCAGACCTCTTGTATTTTTTTCATCTCAGGTTCCTGTGATATTAGCAAGTTCGTGGAATGTGGTGACAAAAGTTTATTATAATTTGAACTTCGAAATTAGAAGCACAATACTAGTTTTATACAGATTTTTCTCTTTATTTTCTGAGTTCAAAGGTTTTTAACACAACTTATAAGAAGCAAAAATATAGATGTTTGAAACTTTAAATGTAGTGGAAGTAAATGTACTGTAAATGCTGTGTAGACACAAATTTAGCTTCTCCATTGAATTTATTTGGTTTCTGAGTTAAGTTCAAAATGAATAAAACTATGTGTTTTTTCATCGTATCCAGAATTAGAAATATTATTATTAGAATTCTACGTTTCTTAATGAAAGGATTTTATATACAAAGAATCGTTTGTTGCACATTTATACGAGTATAAGACAGTCATAAGTAAAAAAACAAACAATTTAAAACCTCAGTTAATATTAAAAAAAAACGTTTACAAAAATCTTAACAAATTCTTAAAAAATCTTCTGATTTATCTATATTATTGACTCAGCTAGATTTTCTCAAAATTTTATTTATTATTTTGATGAAATCCGTCCATGATCAAACAATCGTAAAAGATGCTTTATGTTAACACCGAAGTGAAATTTGGATAGAGATTAGATAGAGATTAGAGATGCGTACGTGGAACTGGAATTTCGAAACTTTAAATGTAGTGAAAGTAAATGTACTGTAAATGCAGTGTAGACACAAATTTAGCTTCTCCATTGAATTTATTTTAAGAGTTAAGTTTAAAATAAATAAAACTATGCGTTTTTTCTTCGTATCCAGAATTCAAAATATTATTATTAGAATTCTGCGTATCTTAATGAAAAGATTTTATATACAAAGAATCTTTTGTTGCACATTTATGTAAGACAATCATAAGTAAAAAAACAAACAAGTTAAAACCTCAGTTTATGTTAAAAAAAACGTTTACAAAAATCTTAACCAATTATTCTTACAAATCCAATCCAAATTCTATATTATTGATTCAGCTAGATTTTCTCAAAATTTTATTTACTATTTTGATGAAATCTGTCCATGATCAAGCAATCGTAAAAGATGCTTTATGCTAACACCTAAGTGAAATTTGGACAGAGATTAGATAGAGAGATGTGTACGTGAAACTGGAATTGCGATATGTTTAGAAGAAAGATGGAAGATCAAAGGAACACCAGTCTCTAATCAGGCTCCTCAACCATAATGATTTTTAGGATATTCTATTAACTCAATCCAGGCTACTTAACCAGCATAATTTACAGCAATAATTATCCTGTATAATCGTATGAGGTTGATTTTACTAATGTAAGAATATTTAAAGCGTGTAATTTTCTGAAAAATTAAAAAAAAAAATCGTTAAAATAATTCAAACGTTAGTTAATATATTAGCAACTTAGCTTAAAAGTTTAGATTTTATTTAGATTTGCATTTGTATTGAAATATACATTTTAATGGCAAAAAAGGCATTTTAGAACATGTAAGTTTCAAGGCAAAATTTAGGTTTATCAGCACTCTTATTGCACCTATCATCGTATCTGAGAATAATTATAATACTAATTATAAAATTAACTATTTTTAGCTATATTCTTCACTCATATAGCACATAAATTATCGAAATGTCTCTTATTAATGCATGTGGGGTATTGGCTATTGAGAAAAAGGGCATGTGACTGACAAAATTTGTGTTCGCAGCAAACATTACTGAAAGATATGTTTACTGCCAAAAACTATGACATATAAGAATTATTATACATGTTTGAAACATAAATGACGCATTTTCATTTCACTTTCTTTTAAAGTCATATTAATTACAAATGGTAAAATCACTTATCTTGAAGATGCAGAAACACTTACTGGGTAATCACAGAGATTTTTCCAAGAACAGCAAAGAGCAGTTTCATTCCGAAAATAAGAATGAAATATTCCCTAGCTTGAGTTCTAGTAGTAGTCTAGTAAACGTATTTGTACGTGTCGATTATTTTGGAGATAGAAAAAATATAGTACATTGGGCCAAAAAAAAAAAAAAAGATATCACCCTGAATAACTTACGTTCTTAATGATCAAATTTTCACGTGCTAAGAGTCAATCTTAATGGTTCTTTGAGGTGATCTCAAATATGCTAATTATTCAGTGCTAACTATTAATTAAGTTACGAAATCAAACAGAATAGCGTACTTTCTCTGAATAAACATTGATTCTTTATACATCTTTGGATTCTTAACCTTTAAAATACCGCGATCTGAAAATATGGTCCCCATGGTTTGGTCAGGAGAGCGATTCAAAGTTTAGGCCCCTTAATGCTTCACTTCTTGCGTTTTCAGCCATATTTTTAGAGCTAATAAAGCAACCAAAAAAAAATACACCAGCTCATTAAACTCATTTACCCAAAGATAATTTCATGTAAATTTTTTTAAATAAATGTTTATTATTTTTTTTAATTTATTTTAATTGAGGATATAAAAATGTTGAATTATGAGGTATGAATTTTTTTATACCATATTAGTCTACATAATTTCTTTTTTAAAAAAACCGGAAGTTTCATCTGTTTTTATTTAGTAGAAGCCGAGGAAAAATAAAATTGATTATTTTTTTAGAAAATAATTAGGCAACAAAGATGAAATTTTTTAATAAGGCGATTAATATTTAAATTACGAGGAACTTGACTTCGCGCGTAGCGTAAAGCTTCATTCATATTTTTTTCGCTAATAACCAATTCCTAATCCCCTTACTTTATTATTTTTTAATAGTTAGAATACGATGTTTCTCTTTTACTCGTCCAAAAATTTATTCGTAATTAAGTAAAGAGAATTGACTAAAGCATTTTATTGAATATAAACATTTTATTCAACGAATGTCGAGTTTTATAAAAGCATGTTTCTGTTAGAATGTGATTATACATCATAATTTTTTAATTTTATTTTTTAGTTTGTTCTTTCAATAATTGATGCAATTTCAATATTATACTAACGTATACATAGATTTGGAATAATATATTTATCAATTTCTTCAATATATATTTAATAATTATTAATACGAACAAGTAGTAAACATTTTTAAGCATCTTAAAATTTCTCAACATCTTATATATTGTCTTAATCTTAAAATAAATGTTTTAATTACCTGTCCACGCATGTTTCGCAGAACTATTTTTCCAAAAACTTTTTTAAAAATTTTATTCTTTACGTTACCACGTATATTATTTTTTCATTAATATTCAAATCAATTTTAGTACTTTAATTTAGGTTTACCTTTAAAGTAAATTTCCTTTTCAAATTGTTGCCAAGTTCTTATCAAAAGAAAACTTAGAATTATTGCCCGCTAGCTAAGAATAAAATCTTGTTAAGAAACTAAAAGCATTCTGCTGTTCAAAATTATTTGATGCAAAACAACTGACTATTTACTAAGCATACTATATTTTCGAAAAATGAAGATAAATTATTGATTGTCCTTTTTGTTGTTGTTGTTGTTTTGTTTCAACATAGATTATCTAAAATAGTGTTGATGTTTTATAAGTCACTACGAAGAGTATAAAGATACCGAACACAAAAAGCTGTCGAATACGCAGCCAAAATTTTTAAGCGTCTTAAAATATCTCATTATCTTAAATGTCGTCCTAACATCTTAGTTGCGAAATTAAATTTTTAATTATCTGACCACGTGTGATTCACAGAACTATCCAACTAATTATTTCATCATATCTTTTACTCTTTCATTATGCTACTACGTCGATTTTTTTCCTGATAATATACTAAACTATTTTGTTTAATTTTTATTGGTACTTATAGGTTTTCTTTAAATTAACACTCGTCGTAAGGAATCGCTAAGTTTTTTTTTCAAGTATCAGAACAATGACCAGCTAGCTGATAAGATTTTGAAAACAACTTTCATGTTAAAATTACTCAGTGCAAAACGTCTGACTGATGGTAGTAAATAAGTGCACCCTTTTCCTTAAGATTGAACAAAAAATGATTAATTTATTTACTTATTTGTTTCTTATTTGTTTGGTTAATGAAAATTAAATACATATTAGTGCAATTCAAAAAACTATAACTGTGTGCTTCGTTTTTTAAATGAACAAATTTGAACTGCAATTTCATTTTGACGCTTAAACTTATGTATCATTTTAAGAAAGTTGCTTTTTATTTAAAAAAAAAATGTTGAAAAAGTTTAATTTTGTTAAAATTATTTTTCAACTTTTACACGATTCCCAAGATATTATTATTACCTAATTTGTTATAAGAAAATGCAATATTTTGTTAAACAGCAAATACTGAAAATTAAAATTTATAAAAAGATTCCGCAACCGTGCTAATTTTACAATCATCATATTTAAAAAATAAATGCAATGAAAAGTACCCAATTTTCGGACTTATCTTGATTAAAAAAAAAAAAAACGCGGAGGGAAGGTTAAGATACTTTTACGGAAACTTTGAAAACCAATTTTTCCTATATTTCTTCTTAAGTGGAAAAGAATGATATTGCTCCAAGGATTCCGTTATTTCTAGAATTGAAATCTGCTTGGACGAAATGTATTATTCTTTGAAAGCTAAAACGAGAAAAAAATTAACCATTATTATTAATCTAAGCTTATTCTATTTATTTAATCATAGCGTTATCAAGGTTAAGGATATACGATGGGAGCACTGTTTACTATTGCACTATAAATACATTAAATCATATAGCTTGAATAATTTATTTTAAGCAAATTATTTAATTATTATTGTAAGCAAATAAGGATGTAAAAATAAACTCGATCAGAGGTAAAAAGCAATGGAAAGACTGAGGCTTCGATTACTTCTATGACATTGAATTTGAAGTTTTCAGAATCCGCTTCATTGTCTTCTTTTGTAATTAAAATGTTTTGAGTCAGCTTGTTTTCTTGAAATTTAGAGACTTGAGTTTCGACTACAGCTAGATTCGTTTTTTATTAATTAATCTTTATAATTAGCTGGTCAGAGATTCACAAATTAATAAAACCAAGTCCCATTCGTATTACAGTTTGCTGGTCATGAAAAAACCTCACTATTTCGGATGAGTTTTCCGTACTTTTGAATACTACAAAGAATTTGCTTGCGTTTTAAAATCAACTTCTATGCTGTTGCTCCTCTGTGATTTGTCGAATCTAATCGAAGCATCATAATACATTTTCTCGTTCCTCAGTGAACTACCGATCAATTCTCTTGGACAGTTAGTTAAAGGAAACTTTATTTTATCTCGAGTTTTTAATCTCTTAATTGACGTGCGTTAAGCAGGAAGTCAAGCAATGAATTGACCTGCTAAACTGCACGACAGTGGCTGACGTCACGAGCGGTCTCATTCAAAAAGAGAAGACATAATACTTGCACTAGCGTTACCTACCGTTTGACAAAAAGAGAAATGCGTTGCTGACAAAATCATCCATGTTAACAGTACTTCCCAACCCTTGCCATTTCACAAAAAAAGTGCAAAAATTCGATGTTCTTTGAAAAAAAGTTTATTCAAAATTGTAAGACTTATGCAGTTGCTAAAATTCTGAAAAAATCACAAGAGATATGCTAGTCTATATACAATTTTTTGAGGAAGTGCTTTTCACTCATGGCAAACTTTTTTTTCATTTCCTCTTATAGGTTAATTATAAAATTTTAAACTATTTACAATAAAGTGTGGATCTAATTTTAATTTCTGTTTGCCAGGGATTTGCTTGAATTGGATTTAAACATGGCAGCAAAAATATTAATTTAGACAACTAAAAGCTTTTTATGTTAGTACAGGGGATAGACAAAATAATGGAAACACTTCATAATACACTTTTCATATTTCTCGAAAAACTCTTAAAGAATCATTTTATGACTTTAAAAGTGCTTAGATCACGTGATTTCTCATACTTATCAGAGAGACTTATAGAGGTATGGTGGACCGACGATAAATTACAACCGGAAAATAGTATTTTTGAACATCCTATACCGAAAAATGCAGCAATAAATTTGCATTTTGGTCATTATCTGCAATAACTGCACAGAATTTCGCAAGCCCATCTTAAACATTTATAGATAAGGCAATTTTTATAAAAAAATTGTCTTACGCTTTATTTGCTATAACTTTAAAACTATTCAATAAAATCAAAAAAACACCTTCTTTACTGCGCATGCGCGGGAATAATTATTTTTCCTTAATTTTGTAGGGAATCGTATTTGGCAACTAATAAAATTTTTTATTTAAATATCTAAAAATTTTAAAAGTTTCAAGCAATTTTCTAAGTTGCTTTTGTGCAATTTTGAGGAAACTCAAAATGATAAGGGGTTTTCTACATATTTCATTTTCTACTAATAAATAAGATTTATTAAAAATGACACCGTCTTAGTTGTGGACTATTCCCATAAAATTATCTTTTCTTTCGCATGTTTTGTTTCCTTATACAATCTTTATTTCAGTGTATGAAAGCTAATTGTGAGGCATTATCATTTGTTATTTAAATTTGTCTTATGGTGCAAAATGATATTTGTTTAAAATTCTTATTATTTTGAGTTTCTTTCAAAAAGTGTCAAAAATGCCTAGAAAATCCGCTGAAACTTTTTAAATTATTAAAATATTCAAATCGGAATTTTTTATTAGTTGCCAAAGACGATTCTCTACAAAATTAAGAAAAAAACTTTTTACATTTTAACAGTATAAAAGAACTACTTTAATTACTCAGATCTTGCGCAGTTTTAAGCGAATTTTTCTCAAATTTTATAGCAATAATTTTGTAACTAATTTTAAATTGCTCTTAAAATTTTGTTTAATTTTATCTAATATTTTTGAAGTTATGGCAAAAAAAGTCAGGCGAAAAAATTAGTTTGTTATAAAACTGTCCAATATCTCCGTAAGTTTTTAAGCTGGACTTACGAAATTTTGTGCAATCAATTATTGCATATAATAACTGAAATAATTGCTACAAGTTAAAAATTTATTGCAACATTTTTTGGGATAGGGTCAAAAAAACTATTTTCGATGTGCAATTTACTGTCAATCCCTTTGATCTCCAATAGCTCGAGAATTATGAAAACATGTATCAGTATAGAATAGTTTCCACTATTTGTTCACCCCCGGCTAATTCTATTAATAAATTCAATAATCAATTAACTCAATGATTTTGTATAGAATTTAAATGCATTTGTTCGATAACCGTAGTTTTTAATCAAATTTGTTGCCGATTCTGTTTGTTCTTCGGATAAATAAATCATACTACAAACAATTTTAGTTATATTTTTTGACTAAGAATAGTATTTAAATGAGTGATTTTAGAAACATTAGAATTCCATGTAGTTAGTTCCATTACATTAAGTCAAAAATCATTCTTTTTATTGTATATGTTAACACTGCAGATATTTTTTTTTTAAAAAAACAACTTAAATTCGAAAAATTGAAATTAATATTATCATCATGATTCATTCTTTGGGGTAAATATTATTTAGCAAAATTACATAATTTTGAAAATAAAAAATAAAAAAATAAAATCATCAATAAATCATAAAAATAAACAAATGTGATATTTAGTGCATAATTTTTGGTAAAATCGTAGTATACGTTAAGCGCTTGGCGCGATTTTGAAAAATGTAGCCATCGTCGAATGAAACGCTGATGATTATCGCCAAACTCTTGCCAACGTTAAAATAACGTTTTTATGATTACCGTCAAGAATTTGCATAGGTTAAAACATAGAAGATCGTAATCTGAAAGTGGTAAATATATATCCGGCAATGGCACTTAACCTTAAAAAAATAGTGTAAGATATACTGGGTAAATGTATACCATGCAGTGGTACAAAAAATGCAAAATTTAAAAAATTCGACATTTAGTAACATGTAAGCATAAAAAATATTATTTAATGATCCTAAACAGACATATAATAAAGATACAATAATAAACACTTTGAAGTTACCTTTAAAACGCGTGTCCTATTCTTTTTTCTCTAAATATCTTGAACTTATCATCGTTTTAGCAAACGCAGAGTAATGAAAAAAATCAACTCCACAATCATATTAACTCTTATTATACACAACAAAACTACTTCTTAAAACACATTTAACACTCAATTCAAAATAACTTCTGCCGTAATATTCATTCCACAGAAAAAAAAATGTTATGCAAAATTATATTCTAAAACCGAAATTTCACAATTAATCTTCCGCGGAATATGTTGTGTAGAAAAACGAAATTCAATAAAAAATTCACTACGTCAATACTCTTCTCCCCCCAACTACTCAAATAAAATCATCGCAGCGTCAAATGTCTAATTCCAATACAATCTTTTTATTCGTAAATACTAAATTGTCTTATACATCATAACGTCAAATATTCCCCTTCAATACACTCTATCCCTGCGTCATTCATTTCATTCAATTCTCCTTTAATTCCATTTACACCGCCTTGATACCTATAAAAAAATTAATGCTTATTAAGACAAGAAAAACAGATTTCAAACTTTATTGCCCTCTCAAACATCTACAATGTTACCAAATCAACAGTGCAATGTATATTAGGATTAAGGTTAATTTTTTTCATAATTATGCAAAAATTAGTTAGCATGGAGAGATGAGATCGTTGTGATATTCCATCTGTTTGAATAAAAAATGTATTCCCTTAAAAAGATAATTATTAAAAAGACTCAGGTTAATTAGAATTTCCCAGCAATCAAACTCACAATCTGAGACATTTTTATAATCATAGTAATAAATTACTACGAATGAATCAAAATAACAACTTTTAGTGAAGAAAGTGGAATGCTTTTGTCGAGAAAGAGTTGGAATAGACTGGTAGGGGTAAATATAGTTTTGTTGTGTTTAATAAAATCCAAAATATGTTAATTATTGATAAAAATCCATTTATCATCCATGAAATACCTTCTGATATTATTAATAATTTTATTTAAGTAGTTAAAAAAATAGTGCCAGCCTTTACCTATCAAACTTAGAACTATCAATTGTGGGCATATATGGCAGTACTTTTAATTTCGTTACTTGTACCATCGGAACAAGTAAATAGTACGTACTTTTACTTGTACTTCGTTACTTTTTAAATTTAGTACTTTTACTTGTACTTTCGTTGCTTTTTTAGGGAAAAAGTACAAGTATTTGTAACGGTAATATCGAATGAAATCGTTACTTTCTTCTAAAACTCGTTAAGCTTTTTAAAAAAATATTTAAATTTAAAAAAATGCTTATGTGTTTTTAATTTATAAAATTAATGTGCAATATATATGCATTCACAGCTAACTTCGTGCTTAAATACCTTCTGTTTCAACTTATACTGCACATTCAATTATTTTTTACTAGCTGAAAGATCATAAAGCTATCTGAAACCCCGTGTTTGCTTTGTTTATGTTTGTGCTTTTAAAACGCGTTTCTAAAGAGTAAAACAATTTTAAATCAATGGTAATTTAAATAAATAAAAAT
>NC_092210.1:70364433-70440881 GCF_043381705.1 Parasteatoda tepidariorum | reverse complement strand
ATGCCCAGTAAAGGAACATGCCTGTTCCCTCACTGGTTAGAAGTTGTTTTTCGTATTTTTAACATACTTTTGATGCGGAACATCGCTAAAAGTCCAAGAAAATTAAAGTTTATCTTTTATTTTCATTAACTTAGAAAAAAAACCCAGTAAAGGAACACTTGTTCCTTCACTGATTTTTCATCGTTTGGTGATTTAGTGAATAAACACAGCCTTATCTCAGCACTTTATTATGCTTTGATACGCAAAAAAAAAAAAAAAAAAAANAAAAAAAAAAAAAAAAAAACGTAATTTTAAAACTATATAACTATAATTTGAATTCTGAAAAATAAAACCATTACATGCAATTAATTCCACTTCAAACATATAAATACAAACACTCACCTTATAATTTTTTCAAAGACACAAGGTCTTGCAGAGATAATAACAAATTCAAAATTTTTTCCAGAGAAGTCTATTTGACCGGGCAATCCAAAACATTGCTAGATTTCCTATTGTTTGGCAGTAAGCTATTGCTACCAATCAATCTAAAGAAAAACTTTCGAATTCTTATTTTTAATCAATATATATGAAATGTTCCTTCACTGGTTGGTTTGCCCTATTCAAAAATTAGTTAGCATGGAGTTGATGAGATCGTTGTGATATTCCATCTATTTGAATAAAAAATGTATTCCATTAAAAAGATAATTATTTAAAAGGCGCAAGTTAATTAGAATTTCCCAGTAATAAAATTCACAATCTGAGACATTTTTATAATCATAGTAATCAGAAACGCTTAACCCCGTCCCGCCCCCTGTCGGGGGCATCCGGGGAGTTCCGGGGGCATCCGGGTTATTAATCAACTAAAAATACAAAAACAATTCCCAGTTTGAAAAACAAAGGGAAGATGAGTATTTACTATGAGGAATAGAAGGGGTGACTTGAATTCAAAATATAGATAGCAAAACAGATGAAAAGATGACTCCATCAACACAGTAA
The DNA here is from genome assembly GCF_043381705.1 of Parasteatoda tepidariorum. Lineage (NCBI taxonomy): Eukaryota > Metazoa > Arthropoda > Arachnida > Araneae > Theridiidae > Parasteatoda > Parasteatoda tepidariorum. The sequence continues at coordinate 70,439,906 of NC_092210.1, read as the reverse complement.
CGAAGAATGTAAAAATGCAAGATATGTAAAAAGCAGATATTTGAACAGATGAAAAGTTAACTCGGTGTACAAAGTTGTTAATTTTAACAGATGGAAAGCTGATCCAATCCATGTATCAAACAAGTTTAAATGCGAAAGTAAGTACAGGTGAAATGTTAATTCCATACACAAAGTGTCCTATATTTAAATTATAAAACTCAGGGTAGGTGGAAAGGGATAGGATAATCATAATAATAAGTTATTACTAATAACTCAAAAGAACAACTTTTTGTGAAGAAAGTGGAATGCTTTTGTCGAGAAAGATTCGGAAAAGAGTGGTCGCAATAAATATAGCTTTGTTGTGTTTAATAAAATCCAAAATATGTTAATTATTGATGAAAATCTATTTATAATCCATGAAATACCTTCTGATATTATTAATAATTTTAATTTAAGTCGTTAGAAAAAATAGTGCCAGCCTTTATCTATCAAAATTAGAACTATCAACTGTGGGTCTAATACATACTTAACTAAATCTGGCACTATTTTATTTTTCGACTTGAACAAAATTACTAACAATATTATTATAGAAGATTTTGCATGGTTTTATGGACATTATTCTACAAGAAACATAGAGATTATTAAGGAATTAGATTAAACGGAAAAAATGATGATTGGTCCTGTAGAATTATTTGTTCATTCATTGAAATTTCCAGATAAATATTTTGCTTGAATTCATTTTTTAAGCATGCCTTCAAGCCCTAAAAACAAAAAAGATATTAAACTAGATTCGCCTCTAAAATTTAACAACTGATTAACTTCAGAGTTTCGTAAAGAAAACCTTTTATGAAATATTTAAAAAGAAAATAGATAAGTAACGCGAAGAACTTTCATTAAAAAAGAAAGAAAAAAACTACATTTTTCAACTGAAGCAGAAAATTTTCATTAAAAGAAAAAAAAATGATCCTAGATGTTTTGAAACAAACATTCCTGGAAATCGATTTTTGTAACTATGAATTTTTATAACTTTTCTTTGTCATTAAAATAAGCTTACCAAAATATAACAAAAACAAGTGTACCCAATTTATGCAGAAACTCATTAGTTTCGAATCATTTACTTAATCCGCGGTTTTTTTCCTTTAATATACTATTTTAAGAGAATATTTTTTATCAGGAAGTGAAAGGGGCAAAAATTTTATTCTTAAGGTGTTCACGTTAAACGTATTCGTTACGTTAAATGTTTTTTTTCTTATTGAATTAAAAACGAACATTTCAAATTGAATATCAACCAAGTTAAAGTATCATATAAGTATCAGGTTTTTGTTAACTTAAATTAAAATATTGTTGCCTCATTTCATTTTGGTGTATATTATTGTTACTGCTAGTCTCGTTAAAAGTTACATAATTTGTCACTTTGCCATCAGTACATTCGATATATATTTAATATAATGGCGTTTTCTGTTAGCACTAGAGACACCCTGTTCGAGTTTCCTATGTTATATGAACATAGTGGCGGACCTGAAAAACCTGTTTATTTTTTACTTTTTCTTGTAATATACTATAACAGCCACCAGCGGGAAGCATTTCGACCTTAAGATTTTCTAAAACTCAAAACTTTTATGTAGATAACTTATGGTAAAAAAAATGTTTAACTGTGTTCGAAGAGAGACTGTCGCACAATTTTTCCTATAAAATCTTTTGGTATAGATATGATGGCTCAAGTAGTAAAACCGAGGGCCTAGCAATTAGCAAATTACAGTTGCAGTATATATTAAAAAATTTCACCGCTAAAGTAAGACAAGTGACCGGCAAAGCATGTTTCACCCACTGAAAGTAAAAATAAATTTATGCCCGGAAGATAAAAAGAAAAAAAATATGGGTCTGCTCTTAAATTTTTCTATCAAATTATATTACTACTGACACCGACCGGCTTGTGTAGTGGTGAGGGAACTGCAATTGCATCAGAAAGGTTCTGGGTTCGAATCCCGGGCAAGGCATGGATGTTCTTTTCTCCTCTGTACTGTCTGTCCGTACTGTGGGAGCAACGTTGGCCCACCTAATATGGTGTCTCTGAGAGAGAGGCCCAAAAAATTGCCATGTTAATGCCTGAATTGACGAAAAAATGTTAACACAGGTGGGCATTGGAAAAAAAATATTATTACTGACTCATATTAACGCTGTGTTCGCAAAAGTTATCCTTTAGTTCAGACATTGACGATGTTCGAGTGTTACGAGATTTGTTTGTCAAATCAAGGCAAATCGTAGAACAAGGAGAAATAGCTTAGTCCTGCCATCTGCCCAGGCATGTCAACAAAAGTAGAGAGAGATGTTATTTACCAACAGTTGAGACCGAACCCATGACCTTTGAATCCGCAGACTGATGCTGTATACATCATGGAGGAAAGAACGCATATTTTCTAAGTAAGTTGTTGCTGTAGTTAATTTACGTCGCACTAGAGCTGCACAACGGGCTATTGGCGACGGTCTAGGAAACATCCCTGAAGATGATCCGAAGACATGCCATCACAATTTTGATCTTCTGTAGAGGGGATGGCACCCCTGCTTTGGCAGCCCGACGATCTGCACGCGAATTCGAGCATTTTACGGTAGAACAGCTTAACGAGGACCAATACTGCACAACCTCGGTCCCTACGCAGACTAATCCAAGTGGTCACCCACCTGCACAATGACCGCAGTCAGTGATGCTTGACTTCGGTGATGTGCTGGGCACCGTGTCTTAACGATCAGTTCACTGCGGGACTCTTAAGTAAGTTAGGAAGCTAGTACAACTTTTTTTAAAGGTCCAATAATTTTGTTTAAGTTCTTTGCAATTACGACCGCAGGTGTATTTTTCACAAAGAAGAGAGATTGTTGCATAATTTAACGATTATACTCAGCTAAATTTGTAGAAATTCAATACAATAACGTTACAATACGATAACGAATTGTTGTTCAATGCAATAACGGATATTTTTGCTCTTTTGCCTAAAGAAGGGAGATGGTGGTATAAAATTTTGAATTTCATTGAAATTTCTGAGAGAATATGAAGAAAAGGGTATAAAGCTTTTTTTACTTATTTAATACATTCACTCTGGATGAAATGAATTACAAAAAGGAAAAAGAAAGAGCCTCAGCAAAGGAAAGAGTTTTTTTTCCAAAAAAGAAAAAAAAAAAAAAAGGTATAGGTCGGATTGAATTTTCCTTCTACCATCAAGCTGATATGGAAAGGAATGGATTATTGGGAAACTATTAGCGAAAAATAGTGTCTGCCGGCACAGTATAAGAAACGGTTGTATTTATTTTTTTAAGGACATAAAAATTTAAAAATATGGAATATCTGATCACGTATGAATTCCAGCTAACCAAAGCTCCACGTTCTGCGAAAGATTTATAGAGTAGTAGAAAATAAAGAAATAAGACTGGAAGAAATTTGGCCAGCTCCATTATCTGATACAAAGCTCAATACAGTGGGGTCTTGTGGTATGTACATGTAAGTACATTTGAATTCGCAACTCGCTTTATAGATTTCGTTTTGTGTTTTTTTCTGTTTTTTTCGTTACATTTTATTTTTTGTTTTTCAACGTGATATATTTTTATTCTATTTTTTTAAAAACTTTTTATGATTGCTCAAACTGTTGCATTGAAATATTATGCTTTTGGCTATATTGATACAATGTTAAAAACTACTCCTTTTTGCCGGTATGATCGTCTGAGCTTAAGATCATTTCATTTTTTTTTGTTTTCGGGGTTTTAACATGTATGTGTTTAATTTTCTTGCATATTTTATTTTAATTATTTTTCTCCTTCTCTTTTCATTAATTTTTGATATTTTCCATGTTTTCTCTATATTTTTTAACTTATTTTATGAGTTAGTACTTTTCTCAGTTAGACAAAGAAATAATTAAAAGGAAAACGATAAATTTTTTTCAAAATAGAACGAAAAACGTGGGACGCAACACTTTGATAAATGTGGAGGAAATCTTTCGTGTTGATAGAAATATATTGTGAAATTGATGCACCCGAAAATTGGATTTTGTCTTACAAATTAAAATTATTTTTCACTGCTTGATCCATTTTCATTTTAATTCATTATCCTTCTTTAACTCGTTTTATTTTGACCATGATTTACCAATAAAACGGCGATCAAAACTTTCCACTGATTTTGTACCTGAACTATTGAAGCCCTGTTTTGTTAATTGCTGCTATACCCCCCCCCCTATTTCTGGGTTAAAAACTGGAATCCGTTCAAAAATGTTATGTTTACACAGAAAAGTTATTTTTCTGTCTAATATCGTATATAAAAATGGAGTCTACCCTAGTTAATTAGCATTTTTAAGGGCAGGTATTAACTATTTGGAGTGACTTATCATAAGTAAAAATCAGATCATTAGATCAAAAGTTAAAATTTGGAAATGTGAGACTAAATGAAATGGTGATTCACATTTTATTTTGTCTCATTGTAAAGTAGGTGGAAAATAAAGTTTTTTTTGTGTGTTTTTAACATATATACCGTTTTTCATTGAGTTAGGTATCGTTTTTACAATTAAAATAATTTCAAAGCTTCTCAAATTGAACAGCTTACCTTCAATTTTCAACAATCAAGATTTGCTATTAAATTATCTGTTTGCAAATAGTATGATGAAAGCCACTGTAATCGCAAAGCTTTTTTCACATTAATTGTAATGTATCATATGCTCATTGTCTAAGTGTAAAATAAAGTGTGAGCAATGCGTTCCTATCAAGTTTATTTTAAATGAATAATTAAACTAAAATACCAAAAATATGTGGTATGTTTGACTTATTATGCTACGTTAGATAGGCAATCCAATAACATTGATGACTTTATTCTGAAACTACGAATTAAACAACTTTGATTGTAATACAGATAAATATATCAAGCATTCATGAATATATTCATAAGCATTCGTGAAGCAACCTTCATGAACAACATTCATGACCGTTCATGAACAACATTCATGAACGTTCATGGACTTGAAAAATTGCGACTGACATTGAAACTGTTATAATGTTTATGATACTGCTTATAATATGATAAACATACTGACGAAATGAATTGTCACTTATTTTAACATTTGGTGCTTCGTTCTCTTTCAAAAATTCAAGAAATTTAGGTTCTTCTTGAATTGTTCTGGGAGAAAAATTAAATTTAACACGAACCCAACCACACGAACCCATTGTAGAATTGTCATTAGTTTGATTTTTATATTTTTCTTCACAAACCATTTCAATTTTCTCTCATCTCGTTTTGTTATTTTCTTGGTCATGTCCCATGTGGAAGATTTTGCGTTAAAAATGCTCCTTATATTTTTATCACTCTTCTAATTGTTATTTTAAGTTGTTTTGAAATATTAGATACTTTCAAGCCAATCTTTTAGCGCGGACACTATCTGGTCTCGTTTAAACTCATAATAGCATTCGTTAATAGCATCATAAAACAAAACCAATAAGTTTAAGTATTCTTAAACTTGAATAACAGAGGCGATTATTTTAAACATATTAGTGAATGATTTCTAAAATTACACTTGAAGGAAAATAAGCAAAAAAGGAATGGTAGGTGGCAAGACATTTAGCCGTTTTGTTAATTATTACTCATAACTAGAGCCCGGATTTTGATGACCTAAAAAATCTCAATTAATGCCCTTAAAAAATGCAATGCCCTTAAAAAGGGCGAAAAATGCCCTTTAAAATGCGAAAATTGCGCTAAAAATGCCTTATGACGTGAATTAAATAAAAATATTAAACTAAAACAATGTTTTACTCTTTGAAATTATTATGAGTCATTTCAAAAAATATAAAGCAATGCAATACTGGTTCTTCGTTCATTAAAGCTTGAAAAATATGTTTTACATCCTAAAATAACAAAAAAAAAAGGAAAATATATTGACTCCAAAACATTTTCATTTTGTAAAGAAACTTTAATGAATATAACAACTTCCATCTCATAATATTACTAAATATCAGAATTACATTGGATTATTAAATTTTTGTTGTTGATATTTTGAAATGTAAACGAGCGTCTCTTGTCTGAAACTAAATTTTCATACCTGGAAAAGCTTCTTTCAACGTCTACTGATGTTATTGGTGCTTACTTGAAAAAGACGGTCTCACACTGACAATTCTTCTTCAATTTGAAAAGATGTTGCTTCACCTGCTAATATCCTAGAGATTTTTTTTATATTTTGGAAGCAAGTGTAACAATAAAAAATGATAAAAAAATAATAAAAATTGGAAAAAATTAACAAAAAATTTTAAAAAATGCTTTAAAATGCAAATTACGCCAAACAATTTAAAGAAAAATGCCCTATAAATCTTCAAAAATGCTCCAAAGGACAAAAAATGTCCAAAAATGCAAAAAATGCAAAAAAATGCAAATGTCATCAAAATCCGGGCATTACTCATAACATTTCTGAATTATAAATGGTTTCCAAGACTATGACAAACAGCTTCGCGGATAATAAAAAAGGGAAAAAACCGACAAGTTTGACAACTAATAAATAAAAAAGTAATGATTTAAAATCGATTTTAAATCTGCGAGATGTAGGATACTTTATTTTTTTTTAACAAGTTTAAATTTACTGGATTCTGCGAATATTTTATAGAGTGTTGCTTTCTGCATTAATTTGTCCTAAAATTAAAATAATAAATATAAAGAAATTTAACATAAAATTTTAAAACCAAATCCTGAAGACGAGGATATTTTTTATTACTACTATTTCAGTATTTCTTAATAAGAGTAGTTTCCATATAAATAAGAGTATAAATTGCAACGTTAGTATATCAACAGTGATTAATAAATAGTTATATTAAATGAAATAAAAATTTTCTATGCTGCTGCAATACATTTCTATAGAACGAAAACCACAAGGAAAGAATTTTCATCCTTTCGGTTTAAGAAATTGTTTCCGTTTAAATTGTACGTTTATTTCCTTTTGGAATCTGAAAACTTCAACAGTTTAAAAAGTAATCATTACATGAATAATGAAATAAAGNTCTGAAACAACAAATTAAACAACTTGGATTTTAATCCGGATAAATATATCAAGCATTCAAGAATATATTCATAAACATTCGTGAAGCAGCGTTTATGAACAATGTTCATGACCGTTCATGAACATTCATGAACTCAAAAAATTGTGACTGACATTGAAACTGCTATAATGTTAATGATATTGCTTATAATATGATAAACATACTGACGAAATGAATTGTCACTTGTTTTAACATTTGGTGCTTCGTTCTCCTTCAAATTCAAGAAATTTAGGTTCTTCTTGAATTGTTCTGGGAGAAAAATTAAATTCAACACGAACCCATTCGTAATTTGTAGAATTGTCATTAGTTTGATTTTTATATTTTTCTTCACAAACCATTTCAATTTTCTCTCATCGCGTTTTGTTATTTTCTTGGTCATGTCTCATGTGGAAGATTTTGTGTTAAAAATGCTCCTTATATTTTTATCACTCTTCTAATTGTTATTTTAAGTTGTTTTGAAATATTAGTTACTTTCACCCCAATCTTTTAGCGCGGACACTATCTGGTCTTGTTTAAACTCACTAATAGCATTCGTTAATAGCATCATAAAACAAAACCAATAAGTTTAAGTATTCCTAAACTTGAATAACAGAGGCGATTATTTTAAACATATTAGTGAATGATTTCTAAAATTACACTTGAAGGAAAATAAGCAAAAAAGGAATGGTAGGTGACAAGACATTTAGCCATTATGTTTATTATTGCTCATAACAAAATAAACTCTAAATTATAAATGGTTTCTAACAAACTATTGCAAACAGTTTCGCGGATGATAAAAAAGGGAAAAAACTTGTTTATCGTCAAGCTTGACAACTAATAAATAAAAAAGTAATGCTTTAAAATAGATTTTAAATCTGCGAGATGCAGGAAATCTATTTTTTTAGCAAGTTTAAATTTACTGGATTCTGGGAATATTTTATAGGGTGTTGCTTTCTGCATTAATTTGTCCTAAAATTGAAATAATAAATATACGGGAACTTAACATGAAATTTTAAAACCAAATCCTGAAAACGAGGATATTTTTTATTACTACTATTTCAGTATTTCTTAATAAGAGTAGTTCCCGTTTAAACAAGAGTCTAAATTACAACATCAGTATATCAACAGTGATTAATAAATAGTTATATTAAATGAAATAAAAATTTTCTATGTTTCTGCAATACATTTCTATAGAACGAAAACCACAAGGACGGAATTTTCATCCTTTCGGTTTAAGAAATTGTTTCCGTTTAAATTGTACATTTATTTCCTTTTGGAATCTGAAAACTTCAACAGTTTAAAAAGTAATCATTACATGAATAATGGAATAAAGCTAAAAAACATTTATGAAGTATAAGATACTTCATTTTTGCATCTGCATTTGAAATTACTGTAGTAAAATGCATTGGTAAGTAGCAAAGTACTTTTTTTTGTAGTAATAAGTAATAATTTTAATAAAGTAAGCCAAGTAATAATTTTAAGGTTCGTTAAATCTATCTATCTATCTATCTATATATATAATATACAGGGTTATTCATAATTCCCTCCGCCTGTAAACGCCACTACAACTGGCTTCAGTGGTACATGCTACTGCCATCTACCGGCAACTGCTTAAATTAAAACTTGAATACTTTCGGAATAATTTCATATGTTCCTTTTTGCCATATTCATCTTCGTTTTTTTACTATAACGCTTCGAAACCCCAGAGGGAATTATGAATAACCCTGTATGTATATGTGTGTGTGTTTTGTCCCTTAAAGATAATGATATATAAGCTTCAAGATCTTCATAACAAGAACTTTTTTTTTACTAATTTATACGATCTTGTGGAAGCAAAAATGAGTAAAATTTCACCATATAAAAAGAAAAGTTTTGATAACTTATATTTTGTTAACAACTTTCAAAAACCAGTTTTTGATTTATTTAAATTTCATAATATTCTTAAAAAATTGAGAAATTTATTTCCATTGAAAGATTTTAACATAGTTAAAAGCTATAAATATAAAAATAAATCTAAGTAGAACTATTTTTAATTATAATGATATCAGAAAAGATTTAAGGGAAATTAATACATCCGATTATGAATCTCAATGTGAAGATGATAAATATTTTGAGTTTCTTGATAAATATCATAAAAATTTTATTACTGGTATTTGAAATATTACAGAAAACGTAGGGTTTTTAAAATTACTGCTAAAATGCTCAGAATTTAGATCAATTTACCATAAATCAATTAATAAATCTCTTAAATACTTTCTTAATGATCTTAATAAATTTTGTTTAAAGGTATCAAATAGATTCTCTTTACCTTTAGGTATTTTAACAGAATGGAAATAGGCTGTTTATTATTACTTTAAAAACTTCCTTTCTATTAAAAAAAATGTAAATAATTTTAACAATTCAGCAAACTTTCTAAAATTGATCAAGAAATTAAGCAGCTTCAAAAGAATTTTGTAATTTCCCCATAGGAAAAGTTAACAATAACTATGCAATCTTCTGTAAAAAAATCGATGTAGAAATTTAAAAAAAAGGAGTTAAATAACAGTGAAATTTTTAAGTTTTGTAACCTAAATAATGATATTATCATTAAAGAAAGTTTTCGTGCATAATCACTAACAATAAACCTATTTTAGAATTTAATAAACAAAATAAAATTAATTCAATTGCGACTATTGATTTCCAAGATCTCTTTAATAGCATACCCCTTTCTGAACTAAAAGATGCTCTTTTGACTTATTACTAAGATTATAAAATTATCGTTAATTGCGATTTTGATTACTGGAAAATTCTAATTATTATTTTTCTTTTAAATAATTATCCTTACAATGGAAAACATATTTTTGTTCAAATTGATGGAATACCACGAGGATATGATTATTCATCACTCTTAGCTAGATTATTTTTAAACTTTCATGAAGAAAAAAATATACTCTTGATATTTCTTATAATTTGTCTTTTGATTTATTGATGATATAATTTTCTTTCATTTTCAAAATTATAAAATTTTGTTAAATAATATTTACCTCGAAGTGTCACAGTTATCCGTTGTCAATTACACTTTTATTTAAACATTTTCCTTTAATTTTTTTTAAATATTTATTAACTTTTTATCTTATCACAATTTGAGTTTATTCTATCCGAAATTTTAAAGTGATGTTTAAAAAAAATAAAAGATTAGAAGATTTTTTCAATTTAAATGTTTCTTTCATATTTATCTTCTTATTACCATTTAAATTTATCTTTCTCCTCTATCTCTTTTTTAATGTATTACTTTAAATTGCAAAATCTTTATAAAATTAAAAAAAAGAAAGAAAGAAACTAGTCTTCTTGTCATTTATTTCTTGAAAGATTGTAAGCATTTGTAAAATTCTTTCAAACTTCATGTACCTTTTCCGCGTTAATGTCTGAAAAAATGTTTGCTTTAGAAATTGTCAGTTTCATTTACATAATTAAAAGTAGGATTAAAGGAATTCTGAACGATATTCTGACTGTTAGCAATTTTGTTCTGATATGTTGATTCCTCCTGTATGCGGTGAATAAATTTTTTTGTTTTGGTACTTAGATTTATGTTTGATTTTAAACATTAACTCACTATGGCAAACGCTTTGCTTATATTTGGGTATGACAAGTCACTGTCTTCTTATCTTAAATATTCATTTTTAATTATTTTTAGCGCTCACCTTATTCCAAATGTGGCAAAAACAGTCTGTTCAATGTTAACCTCGTGTTGTGTGACTATTGAACTAATTGGGTAATTCAGTGACCCCCATCCCCCCCAAGCTCTTGGGCGCATTCATCCCCCCCAAAAAAAAATTTGTTAACTTCCCTTTTCCATGTTAGCTTGTTCGAAATAGTGCTTTGTTGCTTCTTTTATTTATGTACTTAAAAAAAATTCTCTCGTCTAAATTCCCCCTCCCCAAACTATTCGTTTTATTTAGTGTAAAAATCCCCCCCCCCCAAGCTTTAAGTGGGCGCATCGTGCGCCTACCTTCCGACCTGATGGGGGCCCCTGGGGTAATTTCTATTCCTTGATGGCTTTGTACTACCACTATTCGTAAACGATCACGTTCCCTTAATTTTTTATATCCTTTTTATTCAATTTTAGGTTTTAATTTGTTATGCACTTTGAAATCAATTATTGTTTGTTTTCCATTCAATGACAATATCCAATATCCAAGTACAATTTCGTTCCATCACAATACGTGTAATATTATTACTGTGGTGTGTCATCTAATACAATTCGGAAACCATTATTTTTATCAATCAATGCAATTCCTCAATCAATCAATCAATGCATCCATTACATAATAAGTACATGTTTAATTTGCCGTAATACAATACATTACCTTGGTTCGTAATCATGACGATAGTATTAATTTTGATTTTTTGGATTTAAGTATTAGAAAAAACGAAAATATCTGCATTGTTGATTTGTAAGATGAAAGAAATGATTTTAAATTGAATAACAAATAAACTAATTACTTGGAATTCCTGTGTTCCTGAAAGCATTTATTTAAATACCATTTTCAATAAAATGAATAAAATTAAAAGAATTTGAAGTAATATTTATTTATCGAAAAAATAAATTCACGAACTCTTTCAAATTTGATAAAAAGCAATGAATGTCCAACTAATGTAGTTAAAATCTTTATAAAATCATTGATTTAATTGTATGTTATAATTAAAAACTTCTTTGTTAACTAAATATATATTTTTACCATGTGCAAATCCAATTTAGGCAAATCAGTGGATAAAAATCTTCTATTATTTAATACAAATATTTTTAAAATATTTTCTTTTTCAATTAATGTTAATAATTCCTCATAATGATCAATATAAAAGTTGTATAAATAAAATTCAACCTTATTAATACTGAAATTTTATATTTAAAACTTCTTATTAATATTAAAATTTATAATAAAAATTCAACCATATTAATTATAAACTTTGAATTATCCAGTATAATAAAATTATATAGTGGTCATCCAAATTTGGACCAATCCATAGTAACTAACAAATCAAACACGCTTCTGTACTTCAGCTAGAACGAGCCATAAGTTAAGTTGATTTTCTATTAATTGTTTTCAATTTATTAATTAGACAGACATCAGATATTCCACCGAAGTTAAATAGTTAGTAATCAGCCGAATAACAAGTTTACTTCCATAAAAAACACATGAACATTAAAAAAAAGAAGAAGTATTTAGCTTAAACGGAAATTTATTATGCTCTATTGCAAGTTGAGAAAAGGCCGTTGCGATGTAGGATTCCATTGTTAGTGACTTCATTTACTTCTATTTTATTTCACTAGAAAACTAAAAAAAAAAAAAACTAAGCATTCTATGCAAAACTTAAGTTATTAAAAGTAAACTATGTCAAACATTGTGGTAATTAATTTTCATTTTTCTGGAATCTTTATTTAATGGCACATCTCTAACAACTTCCTGTCCTTAGAGAAGAAACAAAAATATAACGTCAACGTTCTGAGGCATCTAATTGGACCAGTTAAACTGGCGCGTTTTTCGTCGATCCATCTAAACAAAACATTTGTCGCGATGAGTTTTTCTTTTTATTATTATTTCATTGTAGACGAAAAATCGTCTGCAATGATTAAATATTTTTCTACTCCTCCAGTAGTTTCTTTAAAGCAAACAAAAAACGACATTTTTTCACCTTTATGAAAATTATCAAAATCAGTGCCTTATTTTCAGTTTTTGCAAATATTTATAAGCCCAAGTAATGCAGAATTGGAATAAGTTTTCAAATATTAAAAAACCGGACCACAAACCCTTTTTAATTTCATAAAACTATGACTTTTATCCATATTGATGTTTTGCGCCATTTTCAAAATAAGTCTAGACAGCGTTGGCTTTAGATAGGTTAAACTTGACCAAACAGTCACGTGTAACAGTAAACTCACAGGAGTTATAAAAGTAGCATATTATTCTCAAAAAAGCATAATTTAATATTACGACGGAGTTTTCGCAAAACTGTACTAGTTATAGAATATTCTTCTTTATAGGACAGTATATATTTCTGAATCTATATAGGGTAAACTAACCAGTGAAGGAACATTTAAGCTTCGCTTGCCTTTTAAAAAATCATATCAATTTCAAAATTCGTAATTTTAGTTAAATGACAGTGTCAACATATTTGTTACTAATTGCAAATTATGTAAAAAAATTGTAGAGAACTTACATAATATTGTTTTAAAGTTTTGTAGGTTCAAATAACAAGTAGTAAGAAGACCAAGTGAAGGAACAGCTCTTACCAGTGAATGAACACCCAGTAAAGGAACACTTAATTTTGGTTATTTTTTAATGCTCTTTATGAATTTTTAAGCCATACAAATATTTAAAAACTAGCTTATTCCTGAAATTATAACATATAAATACTTGGATAATGTTAACTTTTTTTTGTAATCATGAATTAAAATTAAAGTGTCAATATATTAACACATTCTGTTCATTCACTGGGAAATCTATGCCCAGTAAAGGAATATGCCTGTTTCGTCACTGGTTAGAAGTTGTTTTTCGTATTTTTAGCATACTTTTGAGGCGGAACATCACTAAAGGTACAAGAAAAATAAAGTTTATCTTTTATTTTCATTAACTTAGAAAAAAACCATGCAAAGGAACACTTGTTCCTTCACTGGTTTTTCATCGCTTGGTGATCCAGTGAATAAACACCCCCTTCTCTCAGTACTTTATGATGCTTAAAAAAATAAAACGTAACTTCAATAACTATATTTTGAATTATCCTTTTAACAGTGAGAAAAATGAAACTATTACATGCATTTAATTCCACTTCAAACATATAAATACAAAAACTCACTTTATAATTTTTTCAAAGAAACAAGGTGTTGCAGAGATAATAACAAATTCAAACGCTTTTTCAGAGAAGTCTATTTGACCAGGAAATCCAAAACATTGTTAGATGACTTCTTATTGTTTGGGAGGAAGCTATTGTTACCAATCAATCTAACGAAAAACTTTCAAATTCTTATTTTTAATCAATATATATGAAATGTTCCTTCACTGGTTGGTTTACCCTAATTCGGAAAACAACAATATTAATTTTAGACACCCAAATTACTTGAAATAGTATAATTTGTGTTGATTGTTCATAATTTTTTTTATCGTTTTCTTGGTAAGTATTTTTTTAATTTTGAATGAATAATTTCAACTAGAAGTAATTCAGCTATTCTGTCTTGAAGTTACATACTGAAGTTACATATTGAAGTTTATAACGAGATCTCACAATTATAAAATTATGTTCTGTGGTAAGTTATCTGAAAGTAATGAAGGGATAATCTATGTATATATTATTTGAAAATGAAATTTTCAAACGAAGAATATTTCATTTGGAACTCTCTGGATTTATAAAGCAAGTAAGTGTTATGATTTTTATCATGAAAAATTTACTTGTAAATAATTTTTTTTTCTTCTAATTTGAAGATCTGCAGAATGGTTTTCTACGTCTGACTAAGAACTTTAAGATTAGAAAAAAGAAAATTTTTGAGGAATATTTAGAATCATATTTTTTATAGTAAGCAGTCTTTATTTTGCGTTTATAAGTTCATAAATAATACTTTTTTATTGAAACTTTTAATTTTTTGATAAAAAATTTTTGTCAAAAAACTTTTTTTGCAAAATTAAATGGTATATTATTATGTGTTTCTGTATACTTTTTGCATGATTTTAAAGTTTGAAGTGATGCATAAAAGTACGGAATGTCAAACTTAAGTAAACCTTTCACTCTACATCATTTATCAATTTAGTAGAACGATTTCTCAGGCACTAGGTTTTAGCTTTAATTACAAGATTTTTTACAAATATTTCTGATGTGTTTTGGATGTTCCTTCTATAAAAAAGAAAGATATTTCATTTTACTTTCACTTGCATATGAAAGAATATCATATATTTTTTTTAAAAAACTTAATAAGCAACATTAAAGAAGGAACATTACCATGCCACACTGAAGAAATCTCCAGTGCAACTGATGACCCTGTTGTTCTGCTAGCAGTTATTCGTCTCAAAAAACAACGCCACCTATAGGTCGTTGCTCTCGCGAATTGAATAGAAAAAAAATATAAATTTCAAGGCAAAATTAATGTGAATGTTGTACTATTTCGTTAAAACTTATGTACTGAAAAGCAAAAATAATGGAAAGAAGATACATTTTCATTTAAGAGAGCCGTGAAAATCAACATAGTATAACTAATCACCATATATAAAAATCACCATATTGACACGAATGCTTTATTAATATTGATAATACGTATAAATTGAAATAAAATAAAATAAGCTATGTGCTAAAAAGAGAGGTCAAAGGAGAAAAGGTAAAAAGGAATTTCGTTTAGGGAAGCTGTAGAAAATCGCCATTCACAGATTACGCTTAATTATTGGTGTACTACTGCTACTGACGATAATATGTAGGGGAGAGTGGGGTCAATTGCAACAATTTTTGCTTAACAATTTTTAACTAACAAAAAATAAAATATATTATTAGTATTAATTGACAGACGAGTAAAGTAGACTATCCTCTACTAGAAAAAAAAAATAACTACCTTATTTTAAATGTTATTATATTAATTATTAACAATTTTTGACAGTCGTGCACTTGTTACAATTGTCCCCACTTACGGGGTCAGTTGTAACAGTTCATAAATTCAACTAAAACATAGTTAATTATACATATTATCATAGTTGTGATATATTTTTTTATTGATCAAAATAGTAGTGATATTTTAGGAGTAAAAATAATAATGAGCAGAGACCTAAAGGGTTAAACTTTTAACTTTAAGGGGTTAAAAATTTTAATTTATGCTGTGAAAGGTAACAAATAAAATAATGCACATGCAACATAATATAAATGATATAGGAAACTATTGGTGGTTCTTAAAGAGTTAAGTAATGGTTTGTAAACATAAGATTATTTATTTTCAGCTGTTACATTCGTCCCTTTACTTATTCTTACAATCGTCCTCAAGACGCCATTTCAGCCTCATTTATTAAAAACAATGCTAGTTAATTAACAAAACTAATCTTTTTTTTGAAATGTTAATTAAAGTGTCCACTTACACATTCGGTTAATAATTTTTATTTGGTTAAACAAAATTAATTTGTTACAATATAATATTCTAATACCAAAAAAAGTACTTACGTAGCGTGATGTAACTCTTTTTCTCTGATGTCTTTTGTGATGTAACTCTTTCAAAAGTACATAAAAATGGTTGCCAGCAGGGGTGTACATGTAGATTTATTAAATACACCTTGTGCGCCTCCTAGGAACCAAATCTGGAATCCGACACTCGAAATTTTTGCTCTGTTACAATCGTACCCTGTTACAATTGACCCCACTCTCCCCTACAGTCGTGAGTCAAAAAAATAAGAATCTCTCCGAATTACTTTTTATCTAATGATCGGATCTTCACGTTCTAGGACATTTTAATGGCTCGAGGGGGTGACTTCAAATATGCTAATTAATAAGTGCAGACGATATTTTTTGAAGTTACAAAATCAGACGCAAAAACGTATATTCTTTGAATAAGTCTACCTTTTTTTGACGGATTCAGATTTCTGACCCCCAAAATATAGGGGGTAGACGTAATCTGGGAAATATGGTCCCTATAGTTTGGTCAGGAGAGTGCCCCAAAATTTGGAACCCTTAATGTTAATTTTACTTTTTGCGTATTTCGCTATATCTCGAGAACTTTTTAAGCGAATTAGAAACCTTTTGTAGGCAATTATAAAATTCGTTTGTCCAAAAATAATGCTATGCAAATAATAACTTTTGTTGAATATTAATTATTTTATTCAATAATAGTCAAACAATTTTGAATTGTTAGGTCAACAATTTCTGGCATAATTTTAAAGAATATAATTTTACATGACAAAATACAAAATTTGAGCAAAATAGGCTGAATAGTTCCAGACAAATCGAATTCTAAATATCTGACATTTTTGAGTGATCGGATAACTCACATAGGTCAGATAGAATAATGATCAAAATCCTTATCAAGTACTAATAAGAATTATATTTTTTCAAAAAAATGTCGGTTTAGTTAGATGTTACACACAAATTTATTATTCACAAAACTCGAATGCTGAAGGGTAAATGTAATATGTACAAATATTCTAATATAAGTATAAAATATACTTGTATCAGAATATTTGTATAAAATATAGGTATGCAATATACCGATATTAGTATATTGAATTATTAAAACTTAGTATTGGTAAATTTTGTATATTAGTATATTGGATATTAAGACTAAGTATTATTCAATACTAAGTTTTAATACCGATACTTCGGAAATAAGTATATTACTGCCCTCGAAAGGGATATGTACCGGAGAAAACTACTTGATACTATTAAATTTTGACTATTATGAGTTCGCCACGATCAGTAGCATCACGCAAAAATTTCACTTACCTGGTTCTTCCATCAAGCTCTTTAATTGCGTCGATATATGCTTTTCAGTTCTTACTTGATAGTGGTAAATTTTGACTATTATGAGTTCGCCACGAGCAGTAGCATCATGCTAAACTTTCACTTACCTGGTTCTAAAATCAAGCTCTTTAATTGCGTCGATATATGCTTTTCAGTTCTTACTTGATAGTGGTAAATTTTGACTATTATGAGTTCGCCACGATCAGTAGCATCACGCCAAAATTGCACTTACCTGATTCTTCCAACAAGCTCTTTAATTGCTTCGATATATGCTTTTCAGTTCTTACTTGATAGTGGTAAATTTTGACTATTATGAGTTCGCCACGAGCAGTAGCATCACGCCAAAATTTCACTTACCTGGTTCATCCATCAAGCTCTTTAATTGCATCGATATATGCTTTTCAGTTCGTACTTGATAGTGGTAAATTTTGACTATTATGAGTTCGCCACGATCAGTAGCATCACGCCAAAATTTCACTTATCTGGTTCTTCCATCAAGCTCTTTAATTGCGTCGATATATGCTTTTCAGTTCGTACTTGATAGTGGTAAATTTTGACTATTATGAGTTCACCACGAGCAGTAGCATCATGCTAAAATT
Source organism: Parasteatoda tepidariorum (assembly GCF_043381705.1). Classification (NCBI taxonomy): domain Eukaryota; kingdom Metazoa; phylum Arthropoda; class Arachnida; order Araneae; family Theridiidae; genus Parasteatoda; species Parasteatoda tepidariorum. Next base: position 70,421,844 of record NC_092210.1, on the reverse strand, counting down.
TCACTTACCTGGTTCTACCATCAAGGTCTTATTGTTTTCTGTTCACCCCACGCGAAAAACGGGTATTCAGCTAGTGTTATATAAAATCCTTAAATTACAAGTAAATTTTTCTAAATTATATCTATTTTTCAGACTTACAAATTTCGCTGAGTTTTTTAAATTATGCCAAAAAGCCTAACAATAGCATAAAACTCTTAATAGAATTCGGGTAGACTTTTCTGATAACACAGACTCAAAATCCTAGAGTCAATTTTAGTCTAGAGTGCTACAAACTAAACTAAACTAAAACTAATGCTACAAACTATCTCTTTTAATAAAACGTATACAATGCATTGCTGCCATATAGAAATTACTGTGACGAAAAAATGGTAATCGTTAAATTGATTCTTTGAAATTAGGCTAACTATTACAATCTCTTAAAAAGATGCGAATGACATCTATTTTGGTACGTCTAGACTAGAGTATGTGCACATCATATCAGTCAACGAAAAAGAAGAAGCACAAGATTTTTTTGACTACCTTTTATGTATGTAAACTCACAACTTTATAAAAAAATACATTTCCATACCAAAAGTGCAGGAAAAAAAACACAATTTAATAATTCAGGCAATCGCCCATGTTCGATGAATTTTTCGATTGAAAAAAAAAATGTAAAATCTTTAAATAAGTTATGCATAGTTTGATGAAATGAGATAAAAATGATGAAATCAAATAAAATCATAACTATATATCATATAGTTAATAAAATCTTTAAAAGTGTGATCACAATAAATATAAATTTTGAAAAAGGATTTTCAGCATATAAAGACTTATTTCTACAGTGAAAGTAAATTATATTTAACATAGAAACTTCAAATTTGTTTCAGTTGAACTTTTTATTATTTTTCCTTTTTACCATTATTGTAAATCGACGAACTTTATTTCAAATACACAATTTTTTTTGTCTATACCTGACTGTTTTTTTCATAATTTTACAATAAATTTTCTACAAATTCAGATGATAATAAAGGTTGAATCCTAGTTGACGAGAAATAAAAACTAAAGCTAAGTGGATAACATAACCAGAGTTGGGAACTGATTCCGTGATTCGAATCACCAACTTGAACTTGATTCGAAGCGCCTGATTCGAAGTGATTTGAATCACTGATCCGAATCCCGTGCATTGAATCTGTGATCTAAATAATTTGATTCGTATCAGTTGATTCAAATAATGATTTCAATCTGGAATCTGAATAACTTCATTCAAATCACAAGCCCAATTCCCTTGATTCGTATAATGTTTTGAATCGCGCGTTATTATAAGGGATTTAAATCTCAAATAAGTGATTCAAATCTCTTGATTCCAATAACTGATCTGAATTGCTTGATTTGGACAACTGATCTGAATTAGTTGATTCAAATAGTGATTTGAATCACTTCAATCGCACCTATGATACGAATCCAATGATTTTATTCAATGATCTGAATCACGTGATTCAAATCAGAGAGCAGAATGGCTTGATTCGAATAGTGATTCGAATCGAATGATCTGAATTGCTTGATTAGAATCACTGAAAAGAATCACTTGATACGAATAGTGATTTAAATCCCCTGATTCTGTTCAGTGATGATCATGAAGGATATTTTTCAACATTTTGGCGACTAATGGCATTATTATGGCAGTATGGTTATGGGCATTTGCATTGCATGGCGAAGAAAACGACGAAAATCTCTTTGGGTCATTTCATTGGGAAGTGAATGCTCTAACTACTAAGCTGTTTAAATTTTCAATCATTTTATAACTAGCGTTGAGCAGCCGACCCAATGCTGAGTTTAGGTCTATCAATGTTCAAGTCCTTGTAATTTTGAACCAAATTTAGAAGACAAGTTAACTCCTGGATCAAGTACCTGGGACAAACTACCTGCACTTGCGTTAGATGGAAAGGAAAACCACGTAAACATCTTTACTGCCTGACACAAGGGGATTCTAGCCCACCACTGAGCATATTTTATTTCAGCTATGTTGTCGGTGCTATTTGGGCGCAGAATTTGCATCGACTAGCCAAAGCTAGGATTCGAACTTGGGACACCTCATTAGGAGGCCAGTGCTCTGTTCCTTTAGTCACCGTGATTCAAAGTGCTAAATTCTTTTCTATTGTAAGCTAAAAAACTATTATTGAGGCTAGGGATGTTTAACTAATTAAGGTCATAGAAAAGTAATATACTTATTTAGGCAATAGATCTTTTTTTCGGCTAACCGAAATGCATATGAATCAAAGGTTTCACAGGATGTACAAGATTTATATTTTTAAAACAACTTGGTTTTTAAAAATGAACCACTATTCATACAAAACTATTGTTAAATATGTTTGCATTAAATAAACTAGCGGAACCGCGAAGGAAGGAATTTGAAAAGAACTACAAAAGTAATTCAGGGTGATGGTGTACGCAACGATTAGAGTCTAATCTTAATTTTTGTAACTCAAGTAAATCTTATTTTTTTGACCCTTATTCGTGCCAAAATTGAAAAGGTAATTTTAGATCAACCTTTAAATAGAAAGGAAACGGAGAGAAAAAATTATAATTGTTCTTATTTTGATTTTTTTATTAAAGGAAATAAAGTGATATTAAGGCTTATATATAGCGCCAAAAAATGTAAAAGAAATATTTTAAAGTCATTTTAATTACATGTCAATTTTATCAATTTTATTAATTTCATTAACAAAACACTCACTGATGTGAAAAATTAAAGGATCTTAGTTCGGATTCGGATCATCAAGGGATTTGAATGCAAAAAGTTTAGCAACATGGTTCATAACTCGTTTTAACTGATAGGAACGCTTTGGTTGATGGCGCAGGACATATTTTGGAACATTTGAGGCAAAAAAGCTCACTTTTTCTATTATTGGTCATTTTACTTCCAGTAGGATTGAATTCAAATAATTGTAATACAAATAATTTGTAATCAAATACTATAATAACAATAAAGCTTGTTGTCATTTAAATGATAATACTTTACACACGATTAAAAATTATTTTCCTTGTCAGAATACTCGCTTTTGTTTTTAATACTATTATTTTTTGCAGAAGACATAAAGCAACTTTTTGGTTTTTGCGACAACAGTGAGTGTCTCATTGTTTTAGTGTTGACTCTAATTATTAAAATCGCAACAAGCTCTTACCATCAACTTAGATTCTATAGATAATAAATAACTCTATGTGATAAGAATAAAATATAACAATGGATAATAAATAATAAACTTTTTTAGTGAAATATAGTTAAAAATTTAAAGTTGTTGAAAATTCAAATATAAAATAATTACATTTTTATGCTTGCTTATGTTGAGCACTAACATAGCAAAATATAAGAAATAAAGCATTTTTTTTAACAATGAATACTAATATTTTTTTAACAATGAATACTAATATTTTTTTAACAATGAATACCAATATTTTTTTAACAATGAATATTAATATTTTTTTAACAATGAATACTAATATTTTTTTAACAATAAATACTTTAATCTGTGCTCTGAACTCGCAATAAAAGTAAAAAATTGCTAAATGTGCATAATAACACATTTGCGTTATTTGATAAGCTTTTGTGTTGACATAGCGATATAAAATGCCGAATTCTGGAAACATAAATTTTATTTTAATTTAAAACACAGTAATGGCTATAATTGTCAAAAATCACATTGCTATTTCCATTAAAAAAGTATTTTACGCTTTACAATAATCATCATTAAAAATTTTAATGACAACGCTGTTTTTGAGACGCGATTTCTTAAAAGTGTATCAATAAAATGCAGCGTTAATCCCTTTAAATTAATGGAATAATAGATACGGTAAAGCGTTAATAATCTTTTTCTTCTTTTTTTCTCTGTTTATAGTAGAATTTATGATATGAAAGAATGGAAATAGACAGTAAATAAAAATATAAATTAAATAATTTTTGCGTGTTATCAGTCCAAAATGTAAAATAAAAAATTTGGAGTTGATTAGAAATTTTTTTATTTCTACAAAAATGCACAATGCGAAAATATTTAAAAAAAAAACATAAATTCACCCAATCTAATTTCAATAATTTTGATTAAAAAAAGTATAAAAGATCAATTTTTAAGCAATAAACCACAATTAATTATCAGTTCTCGGGATGAATATAATCTTCCAGAAGTAAAAAAAAAAATATGTCCAAGACACTATATAATATACCTTAGAGCGTCAACTATGCACATCTACTGAATCAACTGTTTTCATTGTCAAAGAGCGCTGTAGGCAGTTGGGCCAAGAGAAACTTTAAAAAAAAATGCGTCGTGATAGTTTAACATTACCATTGGTCCCGCAGTGAACTGATCGTAAAGACACGGTTCCCAGTAGAATACCGAAGTCAAGTAAGTGGATGGGTGACCACTTTGATCAGTCTGCGTAGGGACAGAGGGTGCACGGTATCTGTCCTCATTAAGCTGTTCAACCGCAAACTGCGCGACTTCACGCCCATGTCTTCGGGCTACAAGAGACTAGGAGCCATCCCCACTGCAGTTGATCAAAATTGCGATGGCATGTCATCGGATTATCCTCAGGGATGTTTCCCAGACTGTCGCCAATAGCCCACTGTGCAGCTCTAGTGCGATGCAAATAAAGCACCTTCCTACCAACCATTGATGGTGAAGTAAAATATTTTGCCAATTTTCGATAGCTTATATTAGCCTGCATATTTGTTTCTAATTCGTTTTAATTCTGCATTTGAACTATAAGTTTAGGGATATTTAATTTTTTTTCTAGTAGCTTCACCTTCTTTTTTTAAATATTTTGTAAAATTGCTATTATCATGAAATTACACGTTTTCATCTATGTTTTAGTTGTAATTTTTTTCTTCAATGAATTTTTTATGACTTCACTTTTTACACCAATGAAATTTCGTTTTGTCGATACCGTGCCAGAATCACAATAGCACCGGAAAGAGGTAATTTCAGGATATTATGGTCTTCTTTTTGTCAATAAAAAAAATGATACAAATAGGTGCTCCAGCTCTTATATCCCTGCTCTTATTACATACATCCTGACATTTCTCTTTTATAAATACAGAGAAAAGTAAGTAAAAAAAATATTTTTGTAAATAGTGGTTCAAATCTCTATGAATAATCTATGTTTCTCTTAAAATATAAAATTATTTTTTATTTTATCTAAAATACCATTCTTAATTGCTCATGCAGTATTATCAGATAAATTTTATTTATGTCCTAAATCAGCATTAATCCATGTTCCATGTTTTGCCGTGAAAGAGTAAAAATTAAACAACGTGAATTCTCTTCTTAGTGCAGCAGAGTTAAAAAGCAAAATTTAATATATCTTATACACCATATTAAATCTGTTTAAATACGAATATTAAAATTTAATGTGCATAAAAATCCTACCATTACGGAAAAAAAGACTACTTGTTTTAATTTAATTGGGTATTTGCATAATTACATATTTGTTAACATGCTCATCGCTGATCACACGATACTGCGTGATTAACACCTTCCCTGCTGTTTGTGTCAATAAAACAGATCAAGTGGTAACAAGATGCTTATTATAATCTAACTATTTTCGATGAATATGATTTTCTCTCATGACGATAACATAATATTTATTTAAAAAAAAACTTATGGCTGGGATAGCCTGGTTGGTAGGGCGTTGGACCCATTGTCAAGAGGTCGTGAGTTCAAAGACTCCCCGTGTAGTAAATGATAGCAGGTACACATTAAATCAGTTGGGTCATATGGTCCTCCATGTCTTTTAAATCATACCTCTGGGGGTACTGAATTGGAGATTGATAGTTGTCTGGTTTAGGTCAAAATTAGTATCCGTGGATGTATGAATGGATATAAAAATGCATCCGCCTTATAAACGGGCTGTGACATGTGTGTAGCTGAAATCATATTCTTGACCATATATGGTGCCGCCGAAAAACAAGAACGCACCTTTAGCCTTAAATTCGCTTGGATTCACTAAGCAGGCTTGTTGGTATTGGCAAGTGGCATTGGAAACAACAACACAAAACAAACTTATTATAAAATTAAAAAGTTAAAATTTTTGATAAAATACGAAAGTTAAACTTAGATTTTATCTTTATAGATTGCCACTCGTCAATGATAGTTATAGTATAACTACATGCACTCGGCTGGCAAATAACGAATTAAAGATAGTTATTAAGTCTTTACTATAGCAGTTTCTTATTACGTATTGTTAATTACGTCTTTAACAGTGAGGAGCCTGTTTTTTTAAAAAAATGTTGATGCTCATTCAAACTAGAATTGTAAAATAAATAAAATTAAAATAACTTATTTCTGGTACAGACAAAGTTTATAAGAAAATATCGTTTAATAATTCAACACGTAAAATATTGCTGTCGTATTTTTTATGTATTATCATCATATTATAATCATATTATTAAAGACACTCCACTTTTAAAAATAAAAGCAACATATCTTTACTTTTTTTTTCAAATCTTTATTAAAATATACTAAAATTTTCACAAGTGATATTTTTATATCAATAATTTAAATCTTGTTGACAAAAACCATTCATTACAGCTGCGGGCTTAGCAGATTATTAAAGCATCCAAAATTTCTTTATATTTTTTAGAAGCAAACAAATATATGTGAGAAAATCGCCGAGGATCATTTTTAAAACATCTCTAATATTGTTTACGATAAAAACTAAAAAGCTGAATAAAAAGAGCGCAGCGAAAAAAACTAAAACTCAAAGCTAAAACTTCTTTTTGTTACTTGATTACTGCCTTATAGGAATTTATTAAAAATTTTTTTTATCGTTGAATAAAATGCAAATTAAATTTAAATATCATAAAGTTTTTAAGCACAATTTTTAGGGACTTCTACAAATTTTCCTACACGTATGTTAAATTAATTTGCATTTTTACAATAATAATCTCCATCAGACTGCGATGAGGTGGCAGATAAATTTGTAATTTTGATGATAGTGTTTCAGATTCTTTACTCAAATATTACTACCAGTATCTTAACTTTTAAATTTTAATGTAAAATTTAAATTGTATTCTATCAGTAATTGTATTTTATCAACATCGTATGTATTGTAAAGCATTTACGTTTATATCTTAATGATACCGTAATTACAAATATTACATAATATGCAATATTTCATCTTTTCACTATTTATAAAAAAATCAGAGGGAACGATTATTCCCCCCACACTGATTTTTATACACTGATTATTTTATGCGGAACTTTTATGCACGGAATTTTTTACCTCTTTCTTTCTTTTTTTTCTAGAGCATTTTTAAAAATAAGTTTAACTAACATATTTGAAAACAAAGTTCGGAACTCACTGCGTGCAGTAAAATGATTGGAAACTGTCCCCGTCAGACAGTGACCCCTGCTGGAAAAATCTGAGCTGTTAATACAGTTCCAAAGAACGATTCTATCAGAGCAAGTTCAGTTTTCTTTCGCGTTGTACATAAGATCCCTTTTCTCCTTTTAAGGTATTTACATAATTTGATGGAGTAAATATACTTGTTGAGATGCACGTTTGAGAACGTAATTTTGAAATTTTATATATGAGTCAATTAAAATTATCCCTTAAAATAATCAATTATCGAATTTTTCTTCTCTTTTTTTTGAATACTATAATTATTAAATTTAACAAAACTTAAAAATTGTGACTTAATAACGTAAGAAGAAAGTACTGTTGAAGATACAAGAGATAAATATGAGAAGTTTTTGAGGTATGTAATTTTTATTTATTTAAAGTGTATTACTCATTCAAATGTAATTATTTATTAAAATGCACTTTAAAATTATCAAATACCTTAATTATTATTGTAATTTAGATCGACATAAAAATTTTAAAAATTAATTATAGACTAGATTAAAAGCGTTAAGCTGAAAATATATTTGCTTTTTATTGTTTTAAAATTTATATTATATTTAATTATTTCCATTTATAACATCTTAAAAACTATTTTGTCTACACCAAAAATCTATTAGAAATGATAATTGTTATGACAAATAAAAATAGTTATCCCACGAAAAAGATAGTTTAAAAGTTTCAAATGATTTATTAATTTAATAAAGTTCCATGAAACTTTTGATTACTTTTGATATTCCTTATTTCCTTTTTTTAAGTCGAATATTTACTTTAATATTTATAGTTTTTATTTTATTTCATTTTCTAACTGGTGTTAAATACCCGTTAAATTGAAAAAAAAAATCAAAATCTTCTCTATTTAAGGGTACAAATCTTGTCAAAAGTGTAATTTATGTTATATCCAGTACTGCAGAGCTGACTCACTTTTGGGTTCAGGATTAACAATGTTCAACTCCGTAGCCTTGCAATTTTGAACCCAACACAGAAGATAAGAGAACTCCTGATCAAGCATTAGGACAAACTAGCTTTCGAGGAGATTGTTTGAGGAAACTAATCCACATTTTATGCTACATGCAACAAAAACCACGAAAACCTCTCATGGTTAGACCAGCGGCAAAGGAGTCCTAACCCATTATCCGTCTGCCAATGAGGATATTTTATGTCTGCGCTGTGGTTGGTGTAAGCCGGAGCAGAGTTTTTATTAAACAGCCACCGCTGGAATTCGAACCTGGCTCACCTCATTGAAGGGAGAACGCTTTAACCCCTGAATTATATTTTAAAAATATTATTTAAGAATAAGCTTTATTTTAATGATTTGCTTTATTTTAATAATACACTTTGTTTTAATAACACTTCAATGAGAAATTAGCTACAACATGCGCTCCAGAATGCATTCCAATCACAAGAAACAAAATTTTAATATTTAATTTTTATCAAAACTTTTTAAGCAGAAAAAGTATAAGTTATTCTTTGTAAGAGAGAGCTGGTAGCTCAGGGGATAGGGACCTCACCTTCAAATAAGGTAAGTCAGGTTCGAACCCAGCTGTGGCTGGTTGATACGATTTCTGCTCCTGATTCGCAGCAACGACGATACTAAAATATCCTCAGAGGTAGACAGATCCTGGGTTAAAATCACTTGCCGTCAGACTAACCATGAGAGGTTTTCGCTGTTTTCTTCTTCCTGTAACGCAAATGCTGGTTAGTTCCACCATGAAGTCCTCCACGAAGGCTAGTTTGTCCCAATGTTTTATTAAGGAATTCCCTTGTCTTCTGGTTTGGGTTTCAAATTACAAGGTTATGGAGTTGAACATATGTAGTCGTAAACTCAGAATTGTCTTGGCTGTTCTATGCTGTAAATTTGTATAACTTAAAAATTATTATGAATTATCAATTAATGAATTAGTTAAAGGATAGTAAATAGTAAGTTGGCTAATTAGTGAATCAGTGAATGAACCAACGAATAGTCAAATTAGTTATCCGGCAAAAACGTTCGTAAAGTTTATAAGTTTGTATTGCATACAAAATTAAAAATCTGAACATTTTTGCTAAGGCATGTAACAACTATGCTTTAATCATCATTATTAACAACTGATTCTTTTAAAATTATACTCTACGTTTAAAATAAGTTCATTTGAAAATATTAGTTATTGATATACACAGTGCGCAAAATAACAAAGTGAACACTTTGGATAATTTTTTATCTAATGATCGGGTTTTCTATGCATAATGGTTATAAGGTCTCACCTGAAATATGCTAAATAATTAGTTCAGACAATATTTTAAGTTACGAATTAAGATACAATAACGATTTTTCTCTGAAAATAAATCTCAAAACTTTTTTTGGCGGATTTGTATTTTTGATGGGAGGAAAGCAGCAGCAAGTCAATAATTAAGGCGGGAGAGCAATCAAATGTTTTAGCTTCTTGCCTTGCTTGGGATTCTTGTCTCCCTTCCATATGAAAATTTGTTTATTTTACTTTTTGTTTATTACGCAATACCTCGAAAACTTTTTAAGCGAATCGAAAATCTTTTGAAGCAATTATGAAATTTGTTTACAAAAAAAATTCCATAGAAAAAATTAACTTTAATAATTATTTACTATTTTTTATTGTTGTTGTTGACGTATGCCTGTTTGGGCAGAGGGGGTGCGATTGTTCGTGTTTTCTAGTGGCGCCATCTATGGCCAAGAATTCGACTTCTGTCTCACCATACGTCACACCCGTTTATAGGGTGGACCTAGAGCCCCTGAATTAGACAGGCCAACTTATCATCTATTTTTGGAGCAAAGAGCTAACATAAGCACAATACTAACATAACGTTAACTTGCGAACTTGTTTGCTCCAATATTGCTTGATAGGTCAGCTCTGATAGTATAGGAGCCTTAGGTGGATCTATTCATACATCCATTCATTCATCCACAGATCGTAATTTTGACCTGACTCAGAGAACGATCGATCTCCAATCCAGTAACCCCAGATGTATTGATTTGATATGGGAATATGGAGGAATTTTGCAACTCGACAGATTTAACGTGCATCAGTCACTTTACTACACGGAGAGTCTTCGGCCGGCGGGGTTCGAACCCACGAACTCTCGGACATGGGCCCATCACTCTACTGACCTGGCTATCTCGGCCACTATTTTTTATTATTTTATTTAATAATAGATAAAAAAAAGTACTCTATTGAAAAATAGTCAAATAAATTAAGTGCAGGCTCTTTGCTATTCAACTATTTTTCATTCATTATGCCAGGTAATTTTATTCATTATGTCCAGGTAAGCTTGAAGATCGAGGTGGACGATGTACATGGACTATGTTACTGTATTATTATTTATAACGCTAACTGTAACCATGTGTTTAGTCATTAGAATTACGCTTTTAAAACGTGTATCTATAAAACTAAATAATTTAAAATAAACTGGTTTTGAAATGAAAAAAATAATTTAGATACTAAAAAGGAAAATTAATGTGGAAAAGGTATTTACTTGTTAATATCACCATAGGGTAATTAACTCCAATGATGTTTAAGCAATTTTGGTAATAGATTATTTGGTAGCATGGTAATCAGTGCTGTTTTAAAAAGCACCAGATAAACTAATATAGTTTTCTTTTTATAATTTCTGAACGTAAAAGAAAGTTTAATTAAAAGGTTCTTTAGGGATACCATAAAAAGTCGCTATATTGCCGCTATTTTACCAATGATGCTTAAATTTGCTTATAGGTACTACCTGTAGTATAATAATTCGTTCTGTTATAATAGGTAACAAATAAATTAAAATGGGTACCAAGGTATCTGCTATAATAAATGTGGTAATAGTTTTTGCGGCCCCTCGAAAGGGATAAGTGCAGGAGAAAATTGTTGATTGTGGTAAATGTTAACTATCATGACGAGTATTCAGATAGTATTTAATAAATCACTATTTCATATATTCCTCAAGAAATACTTTAATATGCATGACGCAACGGAATCTAAATTAATGTAGATAAATTCGTCTTCCTGTTTTTTTCCTTTGTTTTTCTTTCGCAGTCTGGATCTCTTACATTTACGAGGAACATACACTTTATCAACGACCCGCTGAAAACTTGAATGATTCAACATTGGTATAAACTGCTTTAACAGACTTTCTTACGTCTTTCAAATATGACACATTATTTTGTCAAGCCTAAAAGCATTCCTGCCAGGGCTCGAAGAAAGTCAGAAATTTTACCCGTCCCCGAGGACGGCTTGTCCAACAATGTACCCGTCCTCCTTTGAAACTAACCCGTATTTTCTAAATAAATAAAAATATAATTTTCTCTTATTTATTACAAACATTTATATAAATTGCACAATGAATTAGTAGTTACTAGGATTACAAATACTAGGATTACATTATACAGTAATAAAAGAAATACTAGGTTACTAATAGTAAAACCTAGTATTTCTATTATGAAATAATTTATTTCTTTGATGAAATAATTTAAATAACAAAGGTTAAGTTATCTGTCAATTATCATGTCAATTTATCCGATGGTACTGCGTTTTTTAAATGAATCAAATATGACGTTTGCCAGTTCCACAATCAAGCCAATGATTTACAGAGGTTTCTGCACAGAAATCTGAAAGAGGTTTTCCATTTAGGTAGATGTTCATAAATGCGTTTAACGCTTCTTGTTTAAGACCAGTAAGTAATGTGTTTTTTTGTAAGTTCATTGCTGAAAAGCCCCTTTCAACCGCTGCAGTACTCCCAGACAGAGAAAACATCAATTCCACCATGCGCAGTATGTTGCTGTATTTCGAGATTAGAGGGTCATTTTAGAAGTGAGGCGCTAGACTCTTGTAAGATAACAAAAATTGAAAATGTATCACGAATATTAATGGGAAAATGGCCGTCCGCGCGGACGTCGGGTTCGAGATATTTGTTGTCCGCAGGGAATTTTTGACAGCCGAGGGCGGGCGGACGGTTGGTTTTTCGAGCCCTGATTCCTGCGATAAACTTGAGTTAAGTTGAAGACGAACGGAAAAGTTTCTTTTAGTTGACAAAAAGTCATCCACTACTTAGTCAAAAATACAGTCATATGGAAATTATGCAGCGTAAACAATAAAGTTAGCCATACGAATCAATGAAAATTTGTAACTATTAAAATAATAGTGAAAAAATAAATTTTTAATCATTCACTGAATATATGTGTTGGCACTCCCATTCTAGCCACATCACCATTTTAGATTGCCCTACAGAACCCTATCGAAACATTAAAACAGAAAATTTTTCAGAATAATCCCCACTTACTTAGTTACATGCTGAAATGTATAGTGAGCCAAAATAGTAAATAAGTAAATAAAACGAACCACCTTGAGTAACATTTGATCTAATGCTCAGATCTTTACGTTCTAGGACTTAATATTAATTTTTCAAGGTGATAACTAAAATATACTGATTAATTAGCGCAGACGATATTTTAAGTTACGAAATCCCATACATAAAACATACTTTTTCTGATTGAACATACCTTTTTTCGACGGATTTGGATTTCTAATCCTCAAAATATAGGGGATAGTTACAATTAGGAAATATGGTCCCCATAGTTTGGTCAGGAGAGCAATCCTAAGTTTGGACCGCTTAATGTTAATTTTACTTTTTGCGTATTTTGCCATAACTCGGGAACTTTTTAAGTGAATTGAAAAATTTTTGCACTTCATAATAAAATTGATTTTCCTCAAGATAATTCTTTCCAAAAAAATAAATTTCAATAAATATTAATAACTTTTTAAAATTTTTTATTTTATAATAGTTGAAAAAATGTTTAATTGTGAGGTATACAACTTTTTAAATCATTTTGAAGTGCGTAATTTCACATGGAAAAAAAACGAGTCAAGTGGTTTAATGTATGTATGAGTAATGATCCTGAGGAATTGAATTCTAACTATACAACTTTCTTAAAATTCGATTCCTCAGGAACTATTCTACCGACTTCGTTCAAATTTTGTATTGTTGCACACTTCCCAACGATATATATATATGGGTGATTCTCACGAAACATGACAACTCACTGTCCCTTGCTCCAAGATCTAATACTATAATACTAAAAGAACTTTTTTTTTTATAAAAAAATTAATAAATAGCATTGCAAAGGTTTGTTTACTTAAAAAATTCATTTGAATATCAAAATGTCATTTTCCTGGCATGTCCCAAACAATATTTCCAATAATAACTAGCTTCAAAACTTCCCATACATTTCACAAAATCTATTTTTTTTTATCTTATCCTATGTAAGCATTTCTAGAATATACGCAGAGGGTATTGTTTACTAAAACTTCGTTTAAAATAATTTTTTCTGTCAATAATTTGTTTGTCCCATGAAAATCTGTCATTTTCCTGGCTACTTTTATTTAGTGATTTATAACCAAAATAGATAGCGCCAGGAATATCTTATATTAATAGATTGATTAGATACCCTCCTATCTGAACATGTCTTGTTGCATGAATAAAGAACCAATTTTCTGGCTCAAAATCTATTTCAAAAAATTTTCTTAAGGTGAGTAGTTTTAAATGCTGTCATTTTCCTGCCTTCTTGAAATCATTAATTACAAAAACTACATAGATTTATCTGAGATATTTTAAGAAATACTGTCGTTTTCTGCAGAACATGAACGTCTTCGGCCAAAATATTAAATTAAAGTAAAGTTATATACTATAAAATGGCGAATTTTTCATTATCCTGGCTGTCATTTTCCTGGCTTATGAATGCCAGGACATTGAAGTGTTATCAGAAATTCTTTTTAACCACTAATACTGTAAAGAGGGAAAGCAAATTTTAACCTAATATGAAGTTTATGTGTCATTGTAATATGCTTAGATGTAATCAAAGTTATTTATTTATTTAATGATTAATTTTTTTATACAATTTTATTCTGTACATATCAGCAACAAAATTTTTTTTTCTTTCTACAGTGGATAAAAAGAATTAATTTAAGCAATTTATGATCCATCTAACATAAAGGCTTAAGTTGAGTTACTTACTATTAACTTAAAATGACTGTTTTTTAAACTTCTAAGGTCATTTTCCTGGCATTCAAGATTTGGTGAATTTCTATTTTATTTCTTTTCTCGAGCAAATGTCAATAAACTACACTGCTGTCTATGAGATATTAATAAGTGTAGCTAAAGAAGTATACAAAAAAATTTTTAGATGACTTTGAAGACTTTAAATTTGAAGAAATGTTTTGGTCCTAATTGTGTGAATCACCCGATACCCAATATCGATTAATTCCAACTGAAATGATCAAAAAAATCTGTGTTTACTCATTTCATGGTCATCAATATTTTTAATCTTAAAAGTAAAGAAAAGTCTGCTTTATTTTGAGAAGTCAAAAATTCTCTAAGTTTTGGGACTTTATTTAGAATAGCAAAATATTTAACAATCTAAATTGATATTAAATTCTAAGAAAATTTAACAAGTATTTACGAAAAGTTTCGCCCATTACATATAAATAAATTAACAAATAATAATACTAAAAACTTAAGGAGTTTTTCCTTGAGTAACGGGAAATTAATTTGTGTAGTATTTGAGAAAAATGCTTCACTGATTAATTTTAAAATAATGGAAAGTTAAGAAAATAATTAAGTCTATAGTAATAACTTAAAATAATCTTTCAATTTAATGATTGATGAGGTTTTTCTAATAATGTTCCTGAGAATGGATCATAGGCATAATTGTAATTAAAATAACTGTCAGACATTATTTAATAGTTTTATTAAATGTATGTGCCTTTTTGGAAATGTGAATAGCAAAGTATACTAATGCGCAATAAATAATCCTCATTAATTAAAACGTAACATAATGTACTACCTCTCAAACGTCGTAATAAAGGCCCATAACAAAGTAACTTAGGAATATTGCTTTTTGACCTTTGTGAGAGAGCTTTAACGGAAATTATTTGGTAAATCCTTTTACGAAGATGCTGCCTTTAAAGCTTTTAAGCTTCGGAATTGTATTCGAAAATTCCATATAATAATTGCCGCTATGTATTGAAGGAAATGAGCTATACAATATATTGCTTTCTGTATGGTCCTTTATTTGTTGCTGCCATTATCTTTTGATCTTGTCACTAGAAATACAAAAATAAATAGAAAGAAAGAATTATTTCTGCATCGTTTATTGCAATTTGTATTTCTCATAGTAAATATGTAGTAGTGAAAAACGTTTTAAACAATCATAAAATTTTCTGAATAAATGCAAGCATCTATATTTCAAAAAATAATTATATATGGAAGTTTAAATATGTTATTTTTTAAGACGGTCAGGAAAATATTTTTTTGGAAGTTATGAAGGATACATGCGTTCGACTGCCTTTGTTTCACGTAATAGGCAGACAAAAAATGTTGATAAATGATAGTGTTGAATCCAAATTAATTAACCAAATTGATATTAACCAAAATAATTAAGTTTGAATATCGAAAACTTTATTCAAACTTTGTATAAAGGTATCTGCATTTCAGTTTATCTTTAGCATTTTTCGTTGAAAATCTTGAAAAAGTTCAACATAAACAAATCCTTTCTCAGTGTCTAAGCGTTTAATAAAATTAATTTGCTTAGTCACTGAGGAAGGTTCTTGTTTATAGAACTGAAACTATAGTATATCCATTTATGTACTTCAATTTGTGCTTTATCTATGTTGTTTATTGCTTTATTCTAAAAATGGTTGTTGTCTAGTTTTTCTTGGAAAAGAAACTTCAATGTGTTTTCATCTTGGACATCTTTATCTGTTAATCCTGAACTGCTCAGTACAAAATTTCGCAGACATATTTGAATGCAGTTCAGACACATTCAGTGTAAATTCTTTTGATGACTGAATAGACATTGAACAGCCAATCGAGATCAATATTAAAATTTGAACTGCTCAGTACAAAATTTCGCAGACATATTTGAATGCAGTTCAGACACATTCTGTGTAAGTTCTTTTGATGACTGAATAGACATTGAACAGCCAATCGAGATCAATATTAAAATTTGAACTGCTCAGTACAAAATTTCGCAGACATATTTGAATGCAGTTCAGACACATTCAGTGTAAATTCTTTTGATGACTGAATAGACATTGAACAGCCAATCGAGATCAATATTAAAATTTTCGGATTGGTACAATGGTGTTTGATGGAGATTGTAAGCTGCATAATACACCCGTTTCGGATTCACAAGTTCACACATAAAATATGATTTGAAAGCTCGGCGTTTTTTCAATTTAACATGAATAGTGAATGAATCCTTTATATTGCGTGGAAGACAGTCTGCGGTTTTGTTATTCGGTACGTTGACAATGGATCCCTTTATTCCTATCTGGTGATCAACACCCAGTTCTCATATTTGCATGAAAGGGGTTCGGAGAGTCACCGTTCGCTCTTCGGTAGGGTTCTATTATCTCAACCACTTTGGTACCTTTGTGAGGGACAGGCTTCATACTTGCGTTTGCGAATGGAATCCTTTCGTTTTTCGGTTTGTGTGTAACGCTTAAGGTATTCCCGTCTACGTTCTTTGACTTTTTCAGCCTCGGTAAGTTTCGGCCTTGGTATCGTTTAGGTATCGTTTTCTTCTTGCTCCAACTCTAACTTTTGGGATCGTGTCAATTAGTTTGGGCCCTCTTTATTTGTGATATTCACCAGAATTAGTATCGAAAACGATCCAGTTTGAACTGTAGGTTAGTATTTTTGATTCTTAATTAAAACAATAAAAGCAAAAATATCGTTCGAATGATGAAATTCTCTTTTATTCACAACTCAAGAAGTATTTATGGGATCTCTCTGGTCCCATATCTCAAAAATAAAATCACCAACTTAATGCATAGCAAAATTAATAGCAAAAAAAAGAAGAATTCTGAAAAAATTATCAGACAGCAGCGGGAGCCATAGCAACGCACGCGCACAGTTTACTATTATTCTTGATTATTGCAGTTGAAAAGAGAGGACACCATGAAATCCAAACCAAGGATAATAATGAAATTGAAATAAAATATATTTAAAAAGTGAATCATATTAGCACATATTTAGACGAATGAGTTGCTTGTAAAGATATAAAAAAAATTAATTTAATAAGGAAACCTTGAAGTGTTTAGAGAGTTAAAAATAATATTCCAATGAATAATAATTTTCAATCTAATGTTTAAAATTTCTTTGTAAAAAAATACACGGATCTAAAACTGTAAAGAATAAATTTCAAAGAAAAATATAATTAAAAATAAGCTTAATAGGATTATTGAAGGACTAAAGGAATTGACCAAGCCAATGAGTATTAACCTAACTAAGTGAAAGAGTATTTACGCTAAATATTATATTCAGTCTTTACTTTTATATAACACTAGCTGCATCTGGTGACCTCCTGCGATCCGCCTTTTTAAATAAGAATATTTTCAAGCATTTCGAAATTTCAAATCGTTCAATCAAAAATCAAGACATTATGCCAGTATTAACTGATATAACGCAAGTGAGAGTGAATTTCAATTTTGCTACTTACATGTTCGAACTTGTAGTTCTTATCGTTTTGAGTAAATTTTTGGAAATGATGAAAATTGCTGCAGTGGTGAATTTGCTATTAAAATGAGTAGTAGAACATGCACAGGCATTTGAAACAAATGTGCTAAGTAGTTCTTAGGTGTCTTTGATGGATAATAAAGCATGTAAACAAGTTTGTTAAAATGAAACTTAGTAGCTTTTGTTAACAATCGTTGTGTTAGCAGTTAAAACGTTCTATTGCAGGCCAATGAATTTATATTATAAGTTTCATAACTAGTCTGATATTAAATTTAGATAATGTAAGCACCAAGAAAGAATATGTTCCGCTCAAAAAATACAGATTCGTTGCTATATCGCGCTATATCGGGTAATGAAACAATAAAGTAGATTAAGTGGTAGCAAGATGCATATTACAGTATACAAAATATATGCTTTCTCTTGACAATAACATATTTTCTATTAAAATAAAGGGTGCTTGCGTATTAACGCCACCGCAGCTACTGATTTGGCGGTTTCTAAGTTCCGCCAATCTACACCTAAAATTTTTGCAACAAATCATGAAATATAACACTTTATTTAAAATCAAAACACTTTATTTAAAATCAAAGTAGTCACTCGGATTTCGGTGGAAAAAGGGTCGATATAGAATCATACTGTCTATATAGAATCAAACTGCCTTAATGTTAAATGGTCTTAAATTACATTTCCAAAACGTACATTTACCAAATTAAAATTTCATGTCATGGGAATTGGTACATTTCCGTTTTTTTGGTAAAATATTTCGCTCTTGAAAAAATAAAATTGCATCTTGTTCTGTGTTTTGGCAAAGCCCAAAGACGCATTTTCGTAGCACTGAAAAATGGCGTTAAAAATCAGAAAACAAGAAGGTAATAATGAATCCAAAAAATAACTGTTTGTGAACAACAGGATTGCTCTTTATTGGAGTATTAGCGAAATTTCTGCTGCGGTAGCGTTAGTACGTAAGTACAAAATAAAGTTATTGTAAAATTTTAAAACTAAAATGGTTGCTAAAATAAGAAAATGTAGCGTTGATTTTATCTTTATAGATGACTTTTCAATGATAGAAATGATAAAATCTCTGAGAGTAGTATTAAAAACCAATAAAACAGAATTAAATGACTAATCTTCTACAGCGATCTATTTTTTCTGAATGATTACAATCGCAGCAGTAAAAAATTAGCGAGTCAGCAAAATTTTTTTAATTAAAAAATAAAAGACTGAAAGAATAAAATATTTTATTTAAAATGAAATACATTTATTTAAAAGATAGTCGGAATATAAAACATCAAATGTTGCTTCAGGTTTATCTTTATATTACTGCCCTCTAGTTTAAGAAGTTATCAAAAATTAAAACCAAACTATTCGCATTTTCTCAAAGACAATATAAAATCTGCATTTTTCATTCACTCTCCCATTCATTCGCTCATATACACCCCCGCAACGACTCTTGATTTGAATTTGCATTTTGTGANATATATATATATATAAGGTCAAATACTTATTGAATTATTTCATAACTTCAGAATAGAATTGGGTACTGATTCGGTGATTTGAATCAGTTGATTTTATCGAAAATATTTAAATTATTATGAATAATTGTTTCTTAAATCTCAGTTAGTTTTGTTTCTCAGTCATAAGCATGTCATATACAATGTCATATACAGTTAGGCATTTCTTGTAAAACCTAAGAGATTCTTACGCATTCATTATTAAGGACTTAAAATTCCTCAATGGTAGAATGCAACGAATTAAAAAAAATAATAAAAAGTAAAAAAATAACACATTTCTTTCTGTAGTTTCTTGAAATTTTTTACTGTTAAAAGTCTTTATAGCAGTTAGCAACATATAGAATATAATTTTTCGAAATTTTTTTTTCGTATCTACATTAGGTAGTTAAATGAAAAATAGTGATTCATATCAATTTTCAGAGTCATACGAATCACTGATTCAAATTGAATGATTCGAAACTTTGATCCGAATCGCATAATTAACACGAGTGACTTGAATCACTTGATACGAATCATTGATCTGAATCGTTGATATGAATCACTTGAATCGAATATTGACCCAAATAACATGGTTCAAATCATTGATATGAATTGCATGATTGGAATCACTTAATTGTCATCGTAGATCAGAACCAATTGATATGAATATTGTTCTAAATCGCATGATTCGAATCAGTAATCTGAATGACATGATTCGCATCAGTGATCCAAATTGCATGATTCAAATCAGTGATCTAACTTCATAAGATTCAGTTATTTAAATCACTTACTTTGAATCAATGATTTGGGAAACTTAATTTGAATAATTGATCCAAAACATGATTCGAATAACTGATCTGAATCACATTACTTGAATCACTGATATGAATCACTTGATTCGAATAATGACCCAAACAGCATGATTTGGAACAGTAATACGAGTCACATAATTTGAATCAGTGATCCAAATTGCATGATTCGAGTCAGTAATATGAATCATTTCGTAAGAATAAGTTATTCGAATCTCTTGATTTGAATCAGTGATTTGTGTCACTTTATTCGAATCATTGATACAAAGCATGATTCGTATCAGTGATCTGAATCTCTTGATTCGAAGAGTGATCCAAGTCACATGATTCATTATGATTTGAATCACTTGATTCAAGTCACTGTTCTGAATCACTTAATTCGCATCATTAATCCAAATAATTTGATTCGAATCAGTATTTGAGTTTAATAACTATTCGAATAATTTTATTTGGATCAATATTCGAATCACGTGCTTCAAATCTCTGGTTCGAATAATTTGATTAGGAATACTGATTCAAATAATGTGATGCAAATTACTCATTCGAATCATGCGATTTAGATCAATATTCAAATCAAGTGGTACAGATCAGTTATTCAAATCAAGTGATACAAATCATGATATCCGCATCAATGATTTGAATCATGTTACTTGGGTCAATATTCGATTCAAGTGATTCATATCGGTGATTCAAATCTAGTTATTTAAAGCATTGATTCGAATCAAGGGATTTGGATCAATGTTTCGCATCGAAAGATTCAAATCAGAGACGCTAATCAAATGATTCTAATCATGTGATTTGGATCGCTTTTCGAATTAAATTATTCAAATCACTGACTAAAATCAAATGATTCAAATAACTGATTCTTATCAAGTGATTCACATCACGGAATCGAATCATTCGATTCGGATCACTATTCGAATCAAGTGATTCTGATCAATAATTGCAAATCAAATGCTTCAGAAAAAATCAAAATTGCAAAAAATTCGAAAAGAATTTATCTTCCTATCGTTATTTTTATAACTAATGTCGATGAAAAAATTAAATAAATCATTAAATTTAAATTAAATAGATATGGTTATATCTTGCGTATATTTATATGCATATTACATCTTGCATATAATGCGTTTAACTATGGTAAATTTTAAGAAACTTCAAAAGAAATGTTTCATTTTATTTATTTATTTCTTATCTGAATTCATCGAATTCTTTAATTGGAAAATCATAAGTCCTTAAAAATGAATGCGTGAGAATCTCTTAGGTTTTGCAAGAAATTTTTAACTGTATATGACACAGCATCGCTGTGAAACAAACCCAACTGAAATTTACGAAACCTAACTGAAACCTAACTAATTCATCATTATAATTTAAATCTATTTCGATAATAGCGACTGATTTGAATCGATTCGAATCAATAAGTGATTTGAATCACCAAGGTGAACTGATTCTGTAGATTCGAATCACTTGGATGATTCGTTCCGTTCAGCTCTACAGAAATGTTTAGATTATGCGATTTCTCATACATATCAATGAAGTTTTAAGATTTTAGAGACCAAGCTTTTATTTCTAAGCTTTAGAGGCACCGGCAATAAATTGAGATCGAAAAAGAATGTTTTTGAACACTCTATGCCGAAAACATAGCAGTAAGCTTGTAATTTTAACAGATTTTGTAACTAGAGTGGTAACATCAATTATGCTAATTAATTACCGAGGACATTATTTAAAGTTACTAAATCAGACACAGAACGTACTTTCTCTTAACGAACATAGTCCCGCAGTGGGCTGATTGATAAGACACGGTTCCCAGCAGATCTCCGAAGTCAAGCATCACTGGCTGCGGTTAGTGTGCGGGTGGGTGACCACTTGGATTAGTCTGCGTAGGGAGAGTGAGTGTGCGGTATTGGTCCTCGTTAAACTATTCTACCGTAAAGTGCTCGACTTCGCGTGCAGGTCGTTCTGCTACCGAAGCGGTGGTGCCATCCCCTCTGCAGAGGATCTAAATTGTGATGGCATGTCTTCGGATCATCCTCAGGGATGTTTCCCAGACCGTCGTCAATAGCCCATTGTGCAGCTCTAGTGCGACGTAAATTAACTACAACAACAACAACTTAACAAACATATTTTTCTTTGACGGATTTGGATTTCTGACCCAAAGTATAAGGGATAACGGCAATCTAGGAAATATGGTTCCAATATTTTGGATTCTTTAATGATACTTTTACTTTTTGCGTATTTCGCTGTCCACTGAGATTCAGAATTGTGAATCAAATTTTTGCCCGCATTTATAAAATTCGTTTAACCAGAGATAATTCTAAGCAAATTTTTTTAAATAATTATTCGTATTCATTATTATTTTATTTAATATTAGTTGAAAAATTTTCGAATTGCAAGCTATAAAAATTTATAGAAAAATATGCCAAACAATTACTGATAAATGGGATTTTAAAGAAGTCGTTTAAAATTCAATTTCTCGAAGACTGTTCGAGCGATTTCGCTCAAATTTTCTATTTTGACTTATAAAATTAAATTATTTAGAATGATGGAAAAATTTGTCTAATTCTAGTTAAAATTGTTTTCGTTACAATTCGAAATTTTTTCGATCATTATTAAATAAAATAATAAAAAAATAATAAATATTCATCAAAAGTTATTTTTTTGTTGGGCATTATCTTTGAATAAACGAATTTTAGAATTACGTACAAAATTTTCTTAATTCGCTTAAAAAGTTCTCGAGCTATAGCGAAATACTCAAAAAGTAAAATTGACATTAAGGGTTCCAAACTTTGGATTCCTTAGTTTCCAACTAAGTCATCCAAACTAGAGTTTCAAACTATAGACCATATTTCCCAGTTTGCGGCTATTTCGAGAGTCAGAAATCTTAAACCGTCAAAAAAAAGTGCATTTTGCTAGAATTTTTTTTGCATGAAATTATCTTTAAATAAACAAATTTATAATTGTAAGGAAACATTTTCGATTCTTTTAAGAAAATATCGAGACATGGCGAAATACGTAGAAAGTAAAATTGTTCAAAATTTGTACTACTCAACTGAGTAAACTATTGGAACCATATTTCCCCCAAAAAGGACATTTTGAGGGTTATAAATCTAAATCCGTCAAAAAAGGTATTTTTATTCAGAAAAAGTACGTTTTATGCATGATTTCGTATTTTAGAATATCGTCTGCTCTGACTAATTAGCATATTTAATTATCCACTGTATCCACTGGATAATGTGGATATCCGCAGGAACCATCAAGATAGAGTTAAAGAACATGAAGATCCGATCTTTAGATCAAGTTAATCAGGGTGATTCGTTTTTTCTTTCGCACTGTACATTAAAAATACAGTTAATTTTTAAACTACTTTCTAATTTTAATTTATATTCTTTAAACTTAAATAAATACACTTGAATCAGAGTTAGTCATTCGACTAAATAGACTACGAATTAAGAAAAAAAACTATGCTTTTAGATTTCCTTTATTTATTTTAAACTAATTAGCGTAGCGTAAAAAAGTATCTTTATATTTCTATTAAAAATGAGAAATATGGTAATAATTAGTTTTCAATCTCTAGGCAGATGTTAAAAGTGTGCAATAATACACATAACGTGTTCACAGGCAGCGATAATAATAATAAGCCTCATTGCAAGATAAATACAGATTTTTTTTAATTGTTAAAAGCACGCTGAAACAAAATTCTTTTTCTTCTTTTACATGTTTTCCCCGCTTAATTTACGTTTTAAATCTATTTTTCATATGACAGTTTTCCTTCGTTTTTCACCCTGACCGTAATCGGATTAAAACTATCAAGTTAAATTCCAGTTTTTGCAATACAGTTTTGCTTTGTTTTTCACCCTGACCGTAATCGGATTAAAACTATCAAGTTAAATTCCAGTTTTTGTCACCCTGACCGTAATCGGATTAAAACTATCAAGTTAAATTCCAGTTTTTGCAATGCAGTTTTACTTACCGTTAGATAATTTTATCTTTTTTCAAATCAGTTTACGAATATTTTTAATACTTACTCTTATTTTTCAGAAATAGCTTTATTGTTTTGAACATCGTATAAATGAAATTGCGATTCGATTTCATTGTTGAATATATGCACTACCGTATTATTATCTGTCTTTAGATATAATTTTTCAGTAAGTAAAATTGCCGGACATTTTTATATGATACTGGCAATGCAAATTCTGCTCTCGACTCGTTGACCTAGTTATTTTTTTTTAAATAAAAATAACAGTACTTCTCTGCTTAAGAAACAGGCCATCATTTTAAATAACAGAATTTTTCTGTGAAATAAACTTTCTTATACCGTCACACCAGCTGACAGTTTCTTTTCTGAATAAATTTAATAGATTTTTAACCAGAGTGATTTTGCCCTCTCTGTTAAGATTTTTGATTTATTGATGAAGTTTTGCTACGCGACATGAAGTGATTTGTTCTAATTTTTAATATTTATGAATATATGTATTGGTTTTACAGTGGGATATTTAAAGTTATTTAATAAGAATAGCTTCTTTTTTTGCAGCTATTCTTCACATGAATCTTCAAAATTTGGTGGTCTAAAACTAAACTGCCAATGCATAAAAGAAATATGATTTTTGGAGAATATTTGAAAAAATTATAATTATCATGATGTAACAAACGGATAAAGCTTCCTTGAGAAGAGTTTCTGCTTCTAGAAACTAATTCTTATGAGTCTAGATTGTTATTCATCTGTTTCAAGATGGCTGGTTCAAATCTAGAAATTATAATCAGCAGTTCAGACCTTAGCTCACTGGAATTTTTTGATAATAGTTCAAACTGTAGTTTGAACTGCAGTTCAAACGGAACAGGGATTGACCCTGAACTGCCTTACTATCTGACATTCAATGAAGATTCTATTCGAGAAGTCATACTGTACAGCATAATGCTGGTACTCGGTGCTACTGGTAATCTGCCAGTTTTCATAACTCTAATTCGAAATCGGCATAGAAAGTCAAGAGTTAACCTGATGATAATGAATCTTTCAATTGCTGATTTGATTGTAACATTTGTCATGATACCTTTGGAGATTGCATGGCGTATCACGGTTGCCTGGGTAGCGGGTAACGCAGTCTGCAAGATAATGCTCTTCGTGAGAGCTTTTGGACCTTATCTGTCTTCAATGATTTTGGTGTGCATTAGCTTAGATAGGTATTTTGCTATCTTACATCCCCTGAAAGTGAATGGTGCTCAAAAAAGGGGGAGGATTATGATAGCAACGGCGTGGACTATAAGCTCTCTCTGCAGCATTCCGCAGGTAAATTTTAATGTTCTATGTTATTTATGTTGTCGACACGCAACATCGTTATATATAAATAACACTGGGTAACAAATTTTTTTTCTCGTTTCTGTTGAATAAAATTTATGAACGGATTTAGAATATTTATACGTCCCTGATTTCAAATTTGCATTCGGTTTCTTTCCTCAAGCTACAGATTTTCTTTTAAATGTCATTTTTAATCTACTTTCTGTCGAATTTTACAAGTTTAAAAATGTTATTTATAACAGGGATCGTATAAATATCGTGCCAAACTTCTAAAATATAAGGCTGAAATTGCTTAGGAACTCGTGCCCAAAAATGTCTTCGTACTCCACAAGGCGCGCTTCCTTATTATGAACTGCTTCTTTGTGGCCATCTAAACAGGCCACAATAGGAAAACCCGTGGCATGGGTTTTTATGCAATTTTAATTCTAATCTGTGTTTTAACTTTCCCAGAAGTGTTTCGCTGCCCCTTTTTTCATATAACGTTTTTAAACCTGTATATATTGAAAAAAAATTAAGCTAAAAATATAATTTAAAAAAAAAAACAGAGTCTTTGAAGAAAAACTCTTCTCAGATTTGAAATTCTCACACCCGGATTAGGTAAGATTAAGTATTTGTATAAATGTTACAAAAAATTTGCTCCCCAGTGTTTTCCATTAAAAAAATTGTGAAGGGTTATTCAGAATAATCATTTTATTAATGCAACTTTTTACAGCATAACATGACACTTCTGATTTTAATAATTTACATGCTAACGGTATCCGTAATTATAGCCTATATTCATTTCAAATTAAGGCAACTGTATGCAATACTACTACATTTTATACTACTAGATAAGCCGACCAGTCTGTGTAGGGGGCAGGGAACTGTCCTTGCATCAGAAAGGTTCTGGGTTCGAATCCCGGGCAAGGCTTCTTTCCCTCTATCTGTGTTCTATGTCCTTTCTCCTTTGTGTGTGAATGTGTGAATGTGACCCGCCCTATAAACGGGTTGTGGTAGTGTGACGTGGGCGACGCTGTTCCACCGTTGTGGCTTCGCCACAGGTGCCCACTGGGTAACGAAAAGAGAATTAGCAGTTCTGACACTTTCTGTGGCCAATGGACAATAGGTCCAAGTGCCCGCCATTAAAAAAAAAAGAAGAAAAATACTACTAGATAACGTTGCGAGTAAGTAATCTTATTTTTAATTATGTGCTGTAATACTGAAGGTTGTTGTGCTTGAGCTCAGTAATTAAAATTTTTAAATTTTCTTTATTTTATAATTTTTGTTATAGAATTTGTAATTTTAGTCATAGAAATAAACAGAGTGCTGAAATTTATATTTCGATATCTAAAAGGAATGAAACAGTGAAAGGCAGATCACAAAAATTTGAACAAAAAGCTAATGTTACAGCTTCGAAGGCGATATTTAGTAAGAATATAGATATTTAAATTAAGAGTGAATGCAACTATTTATAATTACACAGGTGATCAGTTAATAGGTATGGAATACCTTTAATAATCAGTACAATAAATCAAAACACAGAAGCTGGTAAGAGTGGCGAAAAATATTATTTATGTAGTATTTTATTTGGTTATTAATTTCCTGAGAGCTGCATTTTATTATAAATAATCATGCTTTCATCAAGAAATGCCAGGCATCAAAATAAAGATATGGTATAGAGAAAATATATGTAATATTATTTAACGATAATTATCTGACTTATTGCAGAATAATGCTCTTTTTAAAAAAAAAAACAGCGGAGAAAACTATAAATAGAGATGGTTGTTTTTTGCTTGGAACAGAAAGATTTTACTATTACCCAATGGCATAATTTCTATTATTTTTATTTCGAAACCAAACATCAGCAAAAGTTGGCATATAAAAATAATTAAATTTATTAGTTATTTTGATGAAAGAATATTGCCTGTCTTTGAAGACACTATCTTTGTGTGACACTAAATCTGATTTCAATTGTAATTGATAAGTATAAAATTAGTGTGAAAAGTATCCGAAGTTCTTCATAATTATTATCCTTACTCATAAAATCAAAGGCTTTTATAATTTCAAAAAATTTCTAGTAGCTAAAGGGATAAAATCAGATACATATAAAAAGTAAATTTCAAAAGATGTCTGCGGCCTCCTTTGAAATCCCTTTATTTCGTTGATTTTTAAAAAATATAGTAAAAAATTTTAGAACTGCACTTATAATAACGAGACTCCAATTTTTTCTGCATTAAACTCATATTTATTTTCTAAGAATTTACATAAAAGATGTTTGAACTTAACATAAAAGATATTTGACTCACCGTAAAAGATATTTAAAAAATTAAGAACAAGAACACTTTAAAAAAAACTTTTTAAACAGAAAAAAAAAATTCTTTGAACTAAGGGTAAAATTTTATTTCATTCTTCCCTGATGAAAAACACTTCAAAAACTTTTTCAAACCTTCCAATTAATCACCATAATAAAAAATATTATGATGAAATAAAAAATTTTTCAATTGAAATAACCTTAGTTAAAATTTGAAATTTGAAAATAAATTTTGTAAGATTAAATTTCCATATTTCAGTTTTCTTTTAATTTGTAATAATGATCAATTATTTATTTTTGATTTCTATAATTTTGCTTAATGCTAATGCGTATGTGTTTTAGTTTTTACTTTTTAAATTTCACTCTCAGCAAAATTTATTCAGCGTTAATTCATAATATAAGTATATTTGACCATAATGGTACAACATTATTGGATTGTCAAATTGAACGATACTATCGGGTGATGCAAGGGTTGCCGAACTGTGGTATTTGATCCAAACATAACGTATTGGACATTAAAAACGATCCTTCAAGCAGTTCGATTACAATGTTGGAATTTTTATTCTAAAATTATTGTAAAATAACCGCAGCAGTCTCTCTATCCGATTAACCGTAAAGTTTACGGCAAAGAACATTTTTTACTTTTACGGTTTTGGAACTATTTACAACTAGAATGGTTTATAAATCATGATTACAAAACTATACGATTTTTTAACCATTTACAACTAGCATGGTTTCAAAATTATGTGGGGGAAAAAATAAACTGGAAATAGGAGGTATGCTCTTCATTAGGAAATGGGCATCGGGGTGAACAGTACTCAAATTGAGGCGTACAGGACACTGGAAACTCCTCACGTGTTGAGGGAAATAGAGGAAATATTGTGGTGTCAACGACCGGACTCGAACTCCGGTTCTGTCGGTTATGAGACTGACAGATTAACCCTCTCGTCTACAATATGTAAGCAATCAAATTCATATGTGCAATATCTAAGTGACTTCTCTAGGTAGGCTTAGTTGGTGCGTTGAAGTTCTGATTGTTTAACTGTATAAGGTGAAAGTTAACAAACGGTTTATCTTATTGTTACCATCTTATTTATGGTTATTCAACTGTTTCTTTGATTATTGTAGAATAGTAATTAAATAAATTGTTATTTAGCCATTTTTCGGCGAGATTTCTAGAGTGTACCACGGGAAGCTAGTATTTCTCTTTAGATCTCATGAATTTTCATTCCAGATAATTGGTTAACCCTTTCCGACGTAGTAAGACCACTTATTGCAAAAATTGTATAAATGCCATATGTAAAACTATTTGTTTCAAAAGTGGTTTCTTATAGAAAGCGATGATGAACACTTTTCTGTTGCAAGTAGTTAAGTCAGAGTATAAAGGCAATAATTCTGTTTCTTTGCTAAACATGAAAGCTAACTTTTCTTCTAAATCAAATTCTACAATTATTTTTATACCTTAATGTATGGATGATGTCACCAAATCTAGTGAAATAAACTTTCCGTTATAAATTTACAAGGTGTTTTCTTATTAAATTGATATTGCATTGCTTATCGTTATTTCATATAATATTAATAGTTTGTCCCGCATATTAATTAATTATTTTTTTTTTACTGAGAGCAAGTTTTGAATTTTAAATATATTGTTTTTTTATTTTCCTTATTTTCTAGGAAATAATATATGTTTTTATTTCATTAAATAAAATTTAATTTGCTGGAATATTGAATTTTATAAAAAAGCATATGTGATTGAAGTTATTTAATATTGCTTTATCAGATACTTTGTTATACGAAGATGATTATTGAAAGCTTTTTTAATTCCTTTATTCTATAAATATTGCATTGTTTATTATGTAATACCTACAAAATTGCAAAATTTGAAAGTTTCGATTTCATGAAAAAGCTATTATAAAGATTTTATTTCTGATACATTTTGGCTTCAACTTTCTTTATTAATTTACTTTTGCAAGTTAATATGAATTTAAGGGATTGCTCTTTAAGCTCTTTATTTTTTTAAAGCTCTGGTTGCTCGTTTTTCTGCTTAAGCCTTTGCTCCTCAGAGGTTTAAAATAGAGCTATTTCAGTAACCTCTTTTTCAGATCTTAACATTTTTGATACTTAATATTTAACAAGAATTTATACCAAGCTCACTAGCTATAATTAATCAAAGTGAGATGTGGTTGGGTCGTGTCTTCCCCCGCCCCATTATTTCCTTACTTCTATCGTTTAATTTTTTAGAAATGCAAATAGACATACAAAAAAAATATCATCTTTCCTCGGTTATGCAAGAGATGGAGTTTTGTCAGAAAGATTATTATTTCTTTTCCATCTAATACGTTCAAAGAAGTTTTCACGTGTAACAGTTTTGAAGAAAAAGAGCTTTATGAAAGAAATAGGAATTTGTCTAAGCGTATACGTATCAAGATAGTTCACAAACACTCTTTTTACAGCAGAAAATTATATATTTAAAAATTTATGTAAAAAATAAAGAGCTTTCAAAATTATTAAGTACTGCAATTATACTTCAAATACTTCACCTCCTTCAGAAATTATAAAAGCGAAACAATTCAACATATTTCGAGTGCTCAAAAATAGGAGCCCAATCTACAGACTCACCAGACAAGAAAAAAGAAAACATGTTTACAAATAAATTGAATTAGTTCCATCTTTTTGGATAACTCTGTATTTAATTTCTATAAAATAGATTTAAAAAAATAGCTTAGAGGATGTAAGCATGAAAACCATTTCTGATTTCACTGTATTCTCCTTAAGAGAATAAAAATGTAGAAAAATCAGATTGACTCCCTGTTTGTAGAACAGCAACTCAGCTCCGATTCTTAAAAAAATCACTGTAGTTGCGAGAGATTAAAAAAAAGGATATGCTTAAACGCTAAAATTTGACCAAACGCAAATTACTACGTTTGGAACCGGTATGAAATCCCCTTAAATGTAAACGGCATTTAGGAAAATATTATTTTTCAAATTTCTTAAAGCTGAAGTATATATCTTCTCTCAAATTACTCTATTCATTATCCTCCTAGAATGTTCCATATACTAGAATGATCTATATGTTATACTCCTAAAATGTTCTATATATTAGAATGCTCTATATGTAATGCTCTTAGAATGCTCTACGTGTTATCCTTTTAGAATGTTCTATATTTTGGAATGCACTATATGTTATCCTTATAGAATACTCTATATCTTAGAACGCTCTATATGTTACACTCTTAGGATATTCTAAATCTTAGAATGGTCTATATACTATACTTTTAGAATGCTCTATAACTCAGAATGTTCTATATGTTATACTCTTAGAATGTTCCATATTTTAGAATGATCTATATTTAATTCTCTTAGAATGTTCTATATCTTAGAATGATCTATATATTATTTTTTTAGAATGTTCTATATATTATAATATTCTATATGTTATCATTTTAGAATGTTCTATAGCATAGAATGCTTTATATATTATACTAGTGGGCTGCGCCCCCTGATCGCTACCGCTCATCAACCCCCGAAAATTGCTAAGCAATCTTATATGGTTTGCTTCGCAAACCAAGCTCGTTTCGCTCGCTACTAACTTAGGTACATTGCAACTTCACAAAATTCTAAGAATTCAAAACAATCATTCAAATCCATATAAAAACTTTTTTTTCAAAAATGATTTGAATTCAAATAAATGACATGTAATTCGTTAAACCTATGAGAAATATGCTATAGTATAATTCGTGATGTAAATCAAAATTCGTCAAATAAATTCGTGAAAAAAAGCGCTTTCGACAAAATACTAGAATAGAGATCTATCAACAAAACTACTCACTTCTGCCTAGCTTAATAATATAAAATTGCCGCAGCTGATGCTCTCTGGTTATTTCAATTTCCGTTTTTAAAAGCGCTATATGTTGAGTCACCTCACCTAGATTTGGCATGTGCCATTTTTAGTGGCAATCATTGGTCGATTCGCCGTGTAAGAGAAATAGTAACGTAAACAAAACAAAGCAAACGTTGCCACCTGCGGAAAAGAAATACAGCGAAAATTTGGGAGCCACGTAAGAGAATTATATATATTATATTCTTAGAAAATGTTTTATATCTTAGAATGCTCTATATGTTAAACTCTTAGAATGTTCGATATCTGAGAATGCTCTATTTGTTAAACTTTTAGAATGCTCTATATCTTAGAATACTCTATATATTATACTCTTAGAAAATCATATATCTTAGAATATTCTATATCTTAAAATGTTCTTTATATTATACTCTTAGAATGTTCTATATCTTAAAATGTTCTTTATATTATACTCTTAGAATGTTCTATATCTTAGAATTCTCTCTAAATACTGTGCGTGCTGTCTAACTAAGGTTTTCATCCAAGCATTTCTGTGCCATATAGGCCAGACAATTATTTAAGAGGATGCTTCACCGTGGAGGGAAACCCTTCATGGCCAATTCTCTTTCACCTACTTGAGAAATTTAAAATTTTGAAGCGCAGAAAAAGTGTTTTTAGATAAACCTAGAGTAAACCATTAAACTCCAAATGTTGTTAAAATATTTTCCAAAATATCTTAATGCTAACAAATCATCTCGCTGCTAAGAACTGCGGTCTATATTTATCTTCATCAAACAAGCATTTCTAGCAGTTGAAACAGCATCACGAAGAGAACACGCTATTGTAGCTTTGAACTTCATGAAATAGGAATATGTTTATTGATTTTACTTTGTGAAAATGAAGCAGATTCTATCTCTATCTGCATACTTTAACTGTGTAACTTCTTGACTTATAGGGCGAAAATGTATGTTTAAAAGATTTGTCATCCTTGGTAAATAATATGATTCAGCTAGGCACTTTAATAAAGTATCTGCGAATTTAAACAATATTATTTAACAAAATCTTTCAAAATTTTTAGCATTGAACTAACTTAATTTCGCAATTTTGAAGCATTTTATTTTCAATTCAGTTTTTTATTTTGATAATAAATAATATTAGATAATATTAAAAAAACTGTTTATATTTTGTTCTATGATGCAGGCAATTAAAAATTTTAACTAAAATCAATTGTTTTGCTTATAAATTTTCGAAACATATTCAATCTCCCCATTTAGGTTTTCTCTTAATATTCTACTTCTTGTTTAAAACTAATATTTGATAAGTTACATAACTTTTGCTTGAAATTTTTATTTTTTTGTCGCTTAAGTAACTTGTTTCTTTCTCAATAGAAAACTAAAATTTCCAGCAAATTTTAAAAAAAATATTCACAAAATCTATAGCAACTGCAAATATTTAACAATTTAGCTCCTTTTCTCAGATTTTTTCAAATCAATCGTTAAAAATATTTTTTTTAAGTTAAAAAAAAATGATATAGCTTGCTCCGGTAAAATTTATTATCTATAATCATTGAAAGTAAGCTAAAATGCCTCAAAGTTGTAAAGGGAAAGAACGGAAAGAATATTGGAGAAACTCTCATAAATTTTTAATTCTTCATTAGCATGATTTTCTTTTCTTTTCTATGAAAATAGGAGAACAATAGATATTTTAAAATCATAAAATAAGCTTTTTGGAGGTTTCATTAATGTTTGGTTTATAAATTGACATTTGATTTTAAAAGAATACATGACAAATTTTAAAGCTTTTTATTTAAATGAAGGGAAGCTTTCGTTCCGTTAAGAAATTTGACATGCATTTTAAACAAATTTCCGATCAGATATTATTCAAAAATTTCAAAATTTACATATAAAAGAGATGGTTGTTTTTAAAAAACTAATTAAAGCACTGTTTACATTTTACAATATAATGGAAATGTTTATGTTTAAAATATTTTTTAAATTATTTAAAGTTAAATAACTGTACTGTTATACTTAACTTGTGCATTATTTTATGATTTCTAAAACTAAAATTGCATACATTTCAATTTAATTAATTTTCGAAAATGTGCGATGTAACATTTATAAAAATATTCTTCAATTTAGTATCTAAAATAGATGTGTTTTATATTTCTTCAAAGTACTTTTAATTATATTTAGAATAGAATGTTTGAAAGTTGGAAAAAAACGTAACAATTAATACTGAAAAATAAACATTGAAAGTTACTGAGAAACTTAAGGTTCAATGCAAATGAGAGATAAAACGATGAACTGTTTCTCGTATTATAATTGTTGTTGTTGTAGCTGTTGTAGTTCATTTAAGTTGCACTAGAGCTGCACAATGGGCAATTGGCGACGGTCTGGGAAGCATCCCTGAGGATGATCCGAAGACACTCAATTTTGCCATCGCAATTTTGATCCTCTGCAGGGGGGATGGCACCTCCGCTTCGGTAGCCCGACGAGCTGCACGCGAAGTAGAACAGTTTACCGAGGACCAATACCGCACATCCTCGGTTCATACGCACACTGATCCAAGTGGTCACCCACCCGCACTCTGACCACAGTCAGAGATGCTTTACTTCGGTGATCTGCTAGGAACCGTGCCTTAATGATCAGTCCACTGCGGGACCGTATTATAATTGAAACAAAAACATAATTTTGATCACCATTCGAATAATAATTAGCATTATTCTTAAATAATAGAAATAAAATATTATGAAAACATTTATAGACCCGCATAACTATAACCCCTTTGACTCTGAATTATGAATTTGGAAGATAAAAAATCAATAACTGGATTGAGATATACTGTACTATATATACCATAGAAATAAAATATATCATTCTGCAAATTACCAAACTCAAACTAATTAAAAATATTCTAATAGTAGGACACCAAGTTACAGGGAGAAACATATCCTGACCAAATCATCATACTTGCATGATTTTGACTTTTCTGGTAAAAGAAACCACAATTCTAAGAATTTAAACAAAATATAGGGTATTTAAACCATTCATATGGTAATACTACCGTTCAATGGTAATTTTAACCATTTGATGTCTTTACCTTTTACCAAATAGAAAATTTATAATCTGTTTTCACTTCTACGTTTTTTTTAAAATGACAGTTAAGACGATTAAAAAGAGTTAAATGACTGTTATTTATTTCTTATTGTAACATAATTACGGTGGGTGACCACTTTGATCAGTCGAATTAGGGACCAAGGGTGCATGGTATCGGTCCTCGTTAAATTGTTCTACCGTAAAGTACTCGATTTTGCGAAGAGGTCGTCGGGCTGTCAAAGCAGGGGAGCCATCCCCTTTGAGAGGATCAAAATTGCGATGACATGTCTTCGGATCATCCTCAGGGATGTTTCCCAAACCGTCGCCAATGGCCCATTGTGCTGCTCTAGTGTGACGTAAATAAAGTACCTACCTTCCTATCTAACATAAATACTCAATGATAAAGGTCTGGTTTCTTAGGACAAGCGCCTTATCTGGGCGTCAGCGGAGAGTTGACGTAGAGCTGACGCCAAAAAAAAAATACTTTTTTGTTAGCTCAGCGTGAGCAGTCGGTCCAACGCAGACATTATCTCTCATTGCGCATGCGTTAATAACGTAAACAAATATTTATTTTGAATTTGCAAGGATTTTTTTATTGTCGACCAGTGTTTTAGAGACCAAATAATGACTTCGTCCAAGAAAAAACAAATTATAGCTGAGTTAAATGAAGAGTGCTATGTTTAATGAAGAAGATATGTTTAATGTCAAATTGGCTGATTTCAGTGTGCTGTTGGATGTTGTCCGCCATTGAACATAACATAGAAATAACATTGAAATAACATAGAGGCTATCAAGAAAAATTCTTGCGTCATCTCAAACTATCAAACTCACACTGTCAAAATGACCAACTAACAAGGTTACTAATAAAAAAAAATGGTAACTAAATTTGAAAACAAAATAAAAATTGCCTTGTTCTTTGGTATTTTGCCAAAACTGGACCATATTCTGATAGGTGTATACATAATTTTTTCTCAGTGTATAAGTAAGCAAAAAGTGAACAGTTTACAGTTATGCAAACAGAGAAGAGGTGCGTTTTTGTGTCTGATCTTCTCTTAAAATATTATCTGTTGTAATTACTTAACCTATTTAAGGTTGTTTCCTAAAATCATTAAGATTGAATCCTAGAACATGACGATCCAATCATTGTACTAAAGGTTATTCAGGTGGTCCTGTTTTTGGTCAACTATACCTTGAACTATAATACTGTTGAAATTTGCAGCAACCTC
Source organism: Parasteatoda tepidariorum (assembly GCF_043381705.1). Classification (NCBI taxonomy): domain Eukaryota; kingdom Metazoa; phylum Arthropoda; class Arachnida; order Araneae; family Theridiidae; genus Parasteatoda; species Parasteatoda tepidariorum. The sequence goes on along the minus strand of NC_092210.1, from coordinate 70,385,932 downwards.
AATAAATTGTTAATAAAAACCATGTTCCTGTTTAAGTTAAACCATAGTAACGTGTTATTAAGTATAAAAATTGTAATAATAGGATTTAAGTAATAACCATATTAAGCTTACCGAAAATTAAATAATATTTAAGATCAATATCAAAATAGTATACACAAATATTCAAGGACTTGATTTCGTCCGTGTAAAATGTTGTTAAAAAATGACATTAACTGGTTTCAGAATCTTTTTTTTTTTGTCTGATATACGGAGATACAATGTACGTTGTATGTTTTTATATGAATTAATGTCTGTTTTGTTCGTTTGTTTTTGTGAGAACAATGATATAGAGACCATGTTATCAATTGCGCCTATTTTCGAACTGTGTATTAAAATTATTTTATGTCTTAAAACTTAAACGGGAGTGTTACAGTTAAAGTAGAAACATTATCAGGATCAACCAAGTTACCCAGGATCAACCAATGTAACGTTACCATGAAAATAAAAGGGGGAAAATAATTATGAAAAAAAGAAGAAAAGAAAAAAAAAACTGCGGTAATCTACATGTGTGGAAGAGTAGACAAAAGTTGCTAATTTTGTCAGGATACATTTCCGGGGTTATTTAGAATTCATCGTCACTTTTAAAGGAATCGTCATTCACACGAATGAATCTAGATTCCAAAGCATGCTATGATCTGGGGTTACAGACACGCCTAACCGGGTTGAAAACGACTATAAAATCAAAAACGGACAAGATATAAGCTAGCAAGATATAAGTCACAAATGGCTGAGAAAAGCGTTATAGTATTAAATTCGTTATAAGGCTGACAAGAAGTGTCTGGTAAGTTTATCACGAACTGAAATAAGTTTAGATGGATTAAGTCTATGGTAAGCTAGTGGAGAAATTTAATTTCAGACATAAAGTAGTCTGAGCAGAAATTTAGTAAGCGAAAAACTAAAGTATAAAATATTGAGATTTTAATGCAATTAGAGTGATTATAACAAACATTTTTTTAATTTTTATTTTTCATTTCCAATGAGATGAAAAATCGGTCTTGCCGATGAGCAGACCTAGTGCGTTCTCCAGTCTTTCTCAATATTTAGTATCCACTCTTTCAGGACCACCACAATAGGTGAGAAACCGTTGGTCATGTTAATTCGGATGTCTAGTTTCTGCCACACTAGACAGCAGCACCGAGTCTCTATTTGAATGCTAAAGTGCACTAGGAATTTAATTTTGCTGGAAATTCCAGGAGCCAATAAGGCACTCCAGGGATCTTTTACATGCCACATAATCATACAACATGGCCGCTAAGGATTTTCTGCATCCCAAAATTCCGGTGTCTGGGCCGGGGATCGAATCCGCAGTCTTGGGCTCAAAAGGCCAACGACAAGCTAACTGTGCCGCCCAGCCATTTGTAATAAACATAGAGGGAACGAAACAGCTAAGCCTAAATGTTATAACTAAAAACAGCTGCGGAAAAATGATCAGAGATTTAGTAACTAACTCTCAACTGCAATTAATCTCCTACTTGCTTCGTACTATGCTTAACGGAAAATAATTTTACTGTACTTTTAAAAATGACACAGGTGAATTATTTCCCACGTCTTTCTTTTCTTTTTCAAGTTCATCGTTTGCTTGTTGATTTGTTTTGAGCACTTGAACATGTCAACATTTTCTATGTTTATTTTTGAAGCCAGTGAAATCTTTCCATTAAGAAACTTGCAACTCGTTAAAATGCATAAAAAAATTAATAGTACAAATGCAGACGTACACTTCGAAATTTAAATTTCAAAATCAAAGAAAAAGTTTTCATTAACGGAATACATTTATTTTGGGTGATTTCCAGCTGTGAAACAAATAAAACTGTAAACCGTCATTTCATTTTCTGGCTGATAAAATATTTCCGACGCGATCCTTTTCGCCAAGAAATCTGCAAAATATATTAGTTTTGAATATTTATTGAATAAAATCAACAGGCTTCCTTATTTTATTTTGACGTTTTATATTTTACTTTCTCTGAATGTCAGTTATATTTGAAATAAAGATTAAATATCTGGTCATAAAGAAATGCAAATGTTAAGCGAAAATATATTTCAATATTAATACTTTTTTGAAGAAAATATTTGTTAAAAATTTAAACAAAGTGTTATTTAATTCTTTTTAAAATAAAGTTTTTTTTTATGAAGAGAGCATTTTAATTTATTTTGTTACCAAATTTCATTGTAGGAAATTAAGAAATCTGAAATTAAACGTCATATTACACTAAATGTAAGTTACGATACTTAAATTTTGGTTTTCTAAGTAAAAAAAATTCTCTAAAATTAAAATTTCTAATTATGTTATTCGAACAATAATATTCGTATAATTAACAAAAATACTTAAGATTTATCAAAACGTAAAAATAGTATATTATTTCCTTGATTATAAAGAAATCTTTAATTCTATAAAAAAATCTATCAAGCCTTTATGATTCTAGTTATTATTTTATTTAAGAAACTTAATATAAATTTTTGAAATATACTTGAATAAATATATCCATTATCTCAAATGATGAACCTCTTTTAAATTTCATAAAAGAAAATATTTTTCTTTTTCTTTTTTTCAAAATATCTTTAATAACTTTCTAGTCATTATAATCAGTCAAATTAGGGTTGGAAGAAGATAATCAAAATAATGAGCCAGGTTATTTTGAAATAAAAGTTCGTTTTCCGCTATTTTTTAATATGCAGTTGTCCATATAAAATTTCACAGCATTCCACAAAAAATAATTTTTTAAGGGAAATAGTATATCTAGAATGTGAAATTGGTAGAACGAGCAAAAACGGATGTGGTTTAATTTCATTTTTAAAAATTTTAGTTTGCAAAACAATTTATAAAAATTTTACTTTGTAAAATATTTTTAAAAAAAAATTAGGCACCAAAAGAATTCGTTTATTTTAAATGCAGCGTTGCTTTTCAAGTTGTTCTAAGCTACTTTGTAAAAAAATTCACCGCTAGATTGCGGTCAATTATCAGTTATCAGTGTTACAGCCTCTGACCCTAAAAATAAACTTGTGCCCCTAAAACTATAAAAGTACAGATCTTAGATCGAATTTTTTTTTAAACAGATTGCCCGGTATGTCATTGTTAGGGTGAAATATCTATTATTCAGACACTCCAGTAAAACTACATTCATGAGTTTGAATTAAACGAACTCTTAAAAAAAATCTTTAGATTTAACGGAAAAATTATGTCAGCCATCCTAGCAATTTCCTTCTCTAACTTGTGCTTGTTAGAATAATGGAGTTTGTTAATATAACAGTACTTATCTGCTAAAGAAACAGGTGTCTAGTATTAAATAATAGTATTTTTTTGTGAAATAAATGGTTTTATACTGGAATAAAATGATGACAGTTTTTTCCCCGTAAATTTAATAGATTTTTTTACAGTGTATGCATCACAAATGTTCCATAACACACTAATGGAAATGTAATTCAAGAAACTATGAAATTCTTTATTCTATTAACTTCTAAACACGTTCTTAATCATTGTGTTGAATGTTATTTGTCAGCCATTAATTCGGATATGAGTCTGTAAAAAAATATATGTTTATTTTTTTGTTAAAAAAATATTGCCAAATTGTAATGTAATTGAGTAGTATATTGCTTAAATTGCCAAAAGCGAATCATTTTACGTTTTACCTTTAACAATTATCACATTTTTTGCACAAAGTAGGAAACTGATTTTCGCGTTTCTACTCCTTTACATAAAATTTCGGCAATCATTTTAATTTTGACAAAAAAAGCTTAGAAGATTCTTTTTTTGTTAGGGATCTGAAGGATAAATAACATTTAACCCAGTGAATTGTAACTTATTTAGACGTTGACAGAATAAAAAATTTGAGTGCCGTTTATTAAATTTTCCATGGAGCGTATAGACGGAAAAGCCTTGATAAATTTATATACTTTCTTGAAAGTATAGACAGGGAAATCCAGTTAAATTGATAGACTTTCTCTTAAGAGGTTCATCCTTTTAAACTGAGAAGAAGTTTCTTAAAACGAAGCACATATTTGATTTTGTGTCACAATAACTACTTTTTTTTAACTTTTAATGATAGTTAAATCTTTCATATGAGAAATAAGTTTATTTTAAAAAATGTCTTTGCTTAATTGTTTATTTTACACTAGTGGGCAGCGCCCCCTGCTCGCTAACGCTCGCCATTCCCCGAAAATTGCTACGCAATCTTATATGGTTTGCTTCACTCACTACTAACTTAGGTACATTGCAAATGCACAAAATTCTAAGAATTCAATACAATCATTCAAATCCATATAAAAACTTTTTCTTTTGTAAAAAAGTACATCTTTTTAAAAAATACTAAGTCATGAAATAAATTTCAATTCAAATAAATGGCATGTAATTCGTTAAACCTATTAGAAATGTGCTATAGTATAATTCGTGATATAAATCAAAAATCGTCAAATAAATTCGCAATATATAGATTCGTGAAAAAAAGCGCTTTCGACAAAATACTAAAATAGAGATCTATCGACAAAGACTACTCACTTCTGCCTAGCTTAATAGTATGAGATTGCCGCAGCTGATGCTCTCTGGTTATTTCAGTTTCCGTTTTTAAAAGCGCTATATGTTGAGCCACCTCAGCTAGATTTGGCATGTGACATTTTTAGCGGTCATCATTGATCAATTCGTCGTGTAAGAGAAATAGTAACGTAAACAAAACAAAGCAAACGTTGCCACCGGCGGAAAAGAAATACAGCTAAAATTTGGGAGCCACGTAAAAGAATTATGTATATTAGATAATCATAAATGTTTGAAAAAAATACTGTCGATTCCATCAATATAATACAATCATATTATAGAAGAGCTTCAATTTATAAGCTACAAAATCAGATTAAAAGTATCTTATTAATGAGGAACCTGAGTTGTATTTTTTAATTTTTTAATATAAAACTTCAAACCATTTTATGACGATAGACACCAATTTAAGTTCAGTGGGTTAACTAGTTATTTTGTAGTTAATATTTAAAATTGCTCGATTAGCTACGCCCCCTGAAACGCAGTTAGTTTCCCCATCTCGGCTGATGACGTCAAAATATAGGAAAAATAGGACTCCCATCACCTTCTGATACAGTAAAAGAGCATGCCGTCGCTCGTAGAACATTAATGAAAATTCTAAAAAATAACTCCAAGCACTTACATCAAGTATTGTCTTATATCACGTTGTAATAGCTTTACATTTAACACACTATATAAAATTTAGTAATATAAATATAAATATAAATGTACCAAAAGGTGAAAAATGACAAGATTGGTGCAAAGCTATCCAACGTGATGACCAAAAGGAAGGGAAAAAAATTGGGAACTATCTGAAACTTTATTATTTTGTTTTAAAACCATTTTACAGTACTTAGTACTATTTTAATTTTGTTAGAATGTTTTTCTTTTGATTATGCTTCTTTGAAGAAATCATTCATTATGCTGAATTAAAATGTTCATGAAATTATTTTTTTAAAAAATGCCTTTTTCTTATTTCATTCTTTGAAAGGATTTTACTCAGTAATCGTGTACAGGTATTTCCATTTTTATAAATATTTTCCTTTAATTTAAACGACCTATTTCATTTCGTTCTGCTTCAACTTCGTTATCTAAAACTTAGGTTCTTTTGTTTTTTACTTTATTGAAATCGAAATTTCAGAGATAAAAATAATTCATTTTATTTTCGTTTAATTGGGTGGAGGATAAATGTAAAAAGAATTAAAATAAAAAATAGAAGGGGCTTAAAATCTTTTGCATCACTTCTAACAACAATTAAATAAAATATTTTAGAGGTGAGCAATTTGCATTTCTTTATGCACATATTTATTTAATAGTAGTAACAAATTTTTAGTAGTTTATACACTATGGTTGAAATAAGTAATATTTATATATAATCAGTGCTTATTAAAGTAACAATAATTATAGCAGACTTATTCTGATTTCAAACATTAATAACAGCACATAATAATTAGTTACATGATCCATAATACAATATAAAGAGTTCCAGAGCAATATGATTAAAAACAATGAAGCTAAAGCATGTCAAAAGTTTGTATGTTGAAAAATCCAATGAGAAATAAATCAAATTGATTAGAATCACACATAACTCAGCGAAATTTGATACGAGGCTTATTATATCTATCATAAAAATGAACCGAAAATGATCATGGACGAAGTTTAAAAACTATTATGAAACAAAAATTTTAATATTAATAATTTTCAGGAAATCTTATTGATAATAATAATAATAAAAATAAAAACTAATACTGCTCTGAAATTTTACGCTTTACTCAAGTCATGTTTATTTTTATTTAATATATAAGTCTTTACTTCTCGAAAAAAAGACATTCTCACATAATGTAAAAAATGCAGCAGAACGGAATAAATATAAATTTTTAAACTTAACTGTTTAAAAAAAGAGATTTTGATTGTCAATCTTACAGACTATAAAAATAATGTTTGTTGTTGTTGATTTTTTTTAAATACGTGAACTTATCAAGCTATTCTTAATCTAAACAAAATAAATTTGGAGGCATGTTCTCGATTTTTTTTAACGATTTTAAAAATAATCGAGCTGTGCAAAAAGGACAAATTTTCAAAATTAAAAAAATCCAGCACAGTAAAGACACTAACGCAAAGATATTTTTAAGTACAAAGCAGCCGAAATCAACAATAAGTTTCCATCATTATTACAAAAACTTATAGAAACTGGAAAAGATTCACCAGAACTGCTATTACTAGTAGATCAAATATAACGAAGATGCTAGGCTAAGAACAGATTTACGTTTTTATGCAACCGATATCACAAGGGTCCATTTTTTCTGGGGGATAAAATTAAAATGCACAGTCACAATAGCTCTCAAAATTTTGCACCAAAGAAAAAAAAATTCTTATGTCTACTACACATTGCTCTTTCTCGTTTTTATCTTTCACGAATATAAATCAGTGGTGATTCATAAAAATCTTCTTTATTAGCCTGGAATATTGAAAGGAACACGTACCCCTCCTTCCCCACTAACGATGCTGATGATATTAAAGCTGGGATTTAGAAACAGATTAACGCAACTCGCAGGCTCATAAAACCTTTGCATATTAAATATTTATATGAAAGTAATAAATCCTTTAAAAAGATAATAAAAATAACTTCATTCGAAAGTTGATCCTGAATAAACGACAGAGAATTTTTGTTTGTTCGTTAAGAGATCCGAATTGTAGAAAAAATATTTTACCTGCAATAATCGTTTGACCATAAAAGTTTCTGCATGAGGGTGCTAATAATATCTTGACTGAGAATTAAGAAAGTTCTGTAGGTATATATTACGAAACAGTTAAGATAAGATTCTCTTTTAAAGATATTTCAGAATATCTATTGAAATCATAGGTCTTTTTTTTAGTGAGCAGGCTTCTTAGAATGTCTTGAATGATCTTTTATTGTCTTGTTGACGCTTAATTAAATTTAAACAACAACCGAACTTTTCGTTAATTTTATGAAAAATAAAACTCATATTTATGTTTGTAAAAAGAGTGGAAGAACATACTAAGTTGTAAAAAGTTTTTCATTTTCAGACTAAACTTTTTCACAAAAAAATTATCGTGAATCAATGACAATAATTTATTCAGTTCAGTTCAGGTCTTAAGTCTAGTTCATGTGAGGAAATTAAAATGGTACACGTGTCATCTTTCCAACAGTCGTTGTAAGCAATATCAGAAGAGTAACTTGAATCAAAACTTAATTTTAAGTAACCAAAGTTTTTTGAAATAAAAAAGCAATTAAATAGATTAATTAAACACGTGAAGTAGAAAAGTATCAGATATTCAAAAGTTTATGGAATACTCTTTGACGGTCTCTCGAATATTTTATGCCAAATCAAGCACAAAGCTGTCAGAAACTCTTTAATTGAATCACTGCTACTTTGTTTAAAATTCTTTCCACGCCATTTATTTTTGCACTGAAATCTTTTTAATTCTCAGTTAAACAAACTAATATTAAATGAATGTCAACGAATTTATTGATCTGGTCTGACGGAGTCAGACCAGATGGGAATTAGCAACAGCANAGTTATTTTGTAGTTAATATTTAAAGTTGCTCGATTAGCTGCCCCCCCTGAAACGCAGTTAGTTTCCTCATCTCGGCTGATGACGTCAAAATATAGGAAAAATACGACTCCCATCACCTTCTGATACACTAAAAGAGCATGCCGTCGCTCGTAGAACATTGATGAAAATTCTCAAAAATAACTCCAAGCACTTACAAGTATTGTCGTATATCACGTTGTAATAGCTTTACATTTAACACACTATATACAATTTAATAATATAAAAATAAATATAAATGTACTAAAAGGTGAAAAATGACAAGATTGGTGCAAAGCTATCCAACGTGATGACCGAAAAGAAGGAAAAAAAATTGCGAACTATCTGAAACTTTATTATTTTGCTTTAAAACCATTTTACAGTACTTAGTACTATTTTAATTTTATTAGAATGTTTTTCTTTTGATTACGCTTCTCTGACGAAATCATTCATTATGCTGAATTAAAATGTTTATGAAATGATCTTTTTAAAAAATGCCTTTTTCTTATTTCAATCTTTGAAAGCATTTTATTCTTAAAGAGGATTCGTGTACAGGTTATTCCTTTTTTATAAATATTTTTCTTTAATTCAAACGACCTATTTCGTTTCGTTCTGCTTTAATTTCGTTATCTAAAACATAGGCTCGTTTGTTTTTTACTCTATTGAAATCGAAATTTCAGAGATAAAAATAATTCATTTTATTTTTGTGTGGTTGGGCGGAGGAAAAATGTAAAAAGAAAATAAAAAATAGAAGGGGCTTAAAATCTTTTGCATCACTTCTAATAATAATTAAATAAAATATTTTAGAAGTGAGCCTTAAAAAATAAGACATTTTTTGAGAAAATTCTTTAACTTTATTTCTATAAAAACTTCTTATTAAAAATCTTATGCATTTCAATTTGCTCAGTCTGCAATCTAACCGGCATGGAATTTTTAAAACAATTCATACTTTAATGTATGTTATTCGTAAAAATAAATCAACATTAATAAAAAAATAATAATGCTTTTCAATGGTCATTGAAAAAAAAAGTACAAATTAGGAAAGTAGTTAAAATGTTTTTTTTTTTTTTTTGCATTCATCATTGTCAAGGGCACCTATAAAAATTTTCTCAGAAGGAGGAGGAGGATTCAATCGGAAAAAAAACAGTCCTCAAACTACAAAATCATGTTTCAAAGTCATTTTTGTAATTTTTGAAATTTTAAAAAGCAATTTTTATAATATATTCATTGTCACTAAGACAGCGAACTTCGATAGAAAATTAGCAATTTTAACAATATTTAAATTTGAAAAAAGGAAAACTAAAAAATGATATTTTATTTTAATTATTCAAGAAAATGCAGTACTTTATTTACCTCACACTTTAAATTCTTGAAGTTTTTTACACACACAAGAAATTCGCTATTGTGTTTTCTTTTTTGGTAAATTTTGTATGAATTTTATTTTGCAAAATGCATCTTTCAAAAATATTTTAGTTAATAATGATATAAAATTTTAAAATGCAAATTTACATTAATTTGAATAAATTAAATATTGCACATAAGAAAAATTATTACAAATAAATAATTATTTATTTTTTGTAGTTTTTCAGGAAAAACGGTTTTAAGAATAAAAAAATAACTGAAAATAAATAAATGAGAGATTAAGAATTATTTTCATCTCTAGTAAAAAATTTAAAAATCTAAATCTTAAATATTTCCATTTCCTATCTGGGATGAAACCATTAGTCGAAAAACTTCGAAACAGCCATTATGTGCTTCACTGCCAAGTTTTCGCCTTGTTTGTTTCTCTTGTGTTCATTTTTTTAAAAACACTCATTGCTGCTGTGGCATTATACAGCAGATTGCGATGTTTCTATACGAAAGTCTACCCTCACGTATACTAACGATGTGACCACATGCGAACTCCGTCACTAGTTGATGTGGCACTCTCCGCTTTTTTGGAGGCATAGTGACCACCAATTAAACGTTTACCGCAGACAGAAGACCATAACTGATATCGACTGATCTTTACAGTCTTTTACAAGAAGTTGATAAGACGTCGGTTCACGTTCCACGCAAGCGCAAACGTTTTGTAATTCTAATCATTTGCATATCTTACCTCACTTTATATTTCATGACCTCAAATATGCTAATTAATTAGTACAGACGGTATAAGGCTCAACGTAATACGAAATAAGACACGAAAGAAGATACAAAATAAGACACAACGTAATTTCTATGAAAAAAAAAAACAATTTTTCTGACGGATTCGGATTTCTGACCTCCAAAATATAGGGGCTAGCCGCAATCTAGGAAATATGATCCCAAGAGTTTGGTCAGGAGAGCGATCCGAAGTTTGGACCCCTTTGTGTTAACTTTATATTCTGCGTATTTCGCCATATCTCGAGAACTTTATAAGCGAACTGAAAAATTTGTACTGGCAATTATGAAGTTCATTTATCCAAAGATAACACCAGTCAAAAAATAAAAATAAATAATTTTTGATTACTTTATTTAATAGTTGACAAACTTTTAAATTGTAACGCATACAATTCATTACATTATTTTAAAGAATATTATCTTACATCGGTCTAATAGTTTCTGAGAAATCGAATTTCAAAAAAGTCATATTATAAAAATTCGATTTCTCAGGAACTATTCGACTGATTCCACTCAAATTTTGTATTTTGTCATGTAAAATTATATTCTTTAAAATGACGTGAAGTACAAATGACGTATGTACAATTCGAAATTCTTTCGGCTATTATTAAATAAAATAGTAAAAAATGATAAATATTTATTTAAAGTGAATTTTCGCATTGTATTATGTTTGGATAAATGAATTTTATGATTGCGTTCAAATATTTTTAAATTAAAAGTAAAGATAATTATTGTTTCATATATTTTTTTTGAAATTTGATTTTAGTCACCAAAAATTAAGAAATTTATGTGGTAAAAAATATGTTATTGAATATAATAGAAAGAAATGAGGTTCTATATGGTGAAATCAAACCAAATTGAAAAAAATAGTCGAAATTAAAGTAATTATAATCAAAAAGAGATTAATGGGAGCGTTGGCCAGTGTCGGGTATATTGCATATGGACAGTATTGGGGGGTAGTTCAAACTAGTGCCATATCGTATTTTAATAGTAGTAACAAATTTTGTAGTAGTTTATACAATATAGAAGAAATAAGTAATTTTTATATATAATCAGTGTTTATTAAAGTAACAGTAATTATAGCAGTCCTATACTATTTTCAAATATTGATAACAGCAAATAATCATTAGTTATATGATCCATTATACAATATAAAGAGTTCCAGAGCAATATGATAATAAACAACAAAGTAAAAGCATGTCAAAAGTTTGCATGCTTAAAAACCCAATGCGCAATAAATCAAATTGAATAGAATCACTCATAATTTAGCGAAATTTTAGAATATGAGGCTTATTATAACTATCATAACAATGAACTGAAAATGATCATAGACAAAGTTTAAAAAAATATTATGAAAAAAAAATTTGAATATTAATAATTTTCAGGAAATTTTATAGATAATAATATCATTAAGAAGAAGACGAAGTAATACTGCTTTGAAATTTTACACTTTACTCAAGTCATGTTTACTTTTATTTAATTTATAAGTCTTTACCAATCTGAAAAAAGACATTCTCACATAATGCAGTAAATGAAGTAAAGCAGAATAAATATAAATTTTTAATCTTAACGGTTTAAAAAGAGGGTTTTTGATTGTTAATCTTACAGAGTATAAAAAGAATGTTTGTTCTTGACAATTCTTCGCATTTTTTCATTCACATTCAATTCTAAATTTCTCTCTTCACTTTTTGATATACAAGTTAGTGATCAAAAGGTATTAATAAATATTTCCTAGTTAAGAAATCAAAGACCACAAAATTTGGCCTTTATCTGACAGGCTGTAGCTCTAAGCATCTCGAGTTCGAAATGAAATTTTTTGGGCTCGGATATCCTAAACCGAGACTAAACTAATCTCTAGAATAAACAGTAGAACATTCCCCAAGCAGCAGGCTGAACAAAATTTCAGATTTAAAATCCAGTCATTTGACTTGATCAGTCAATCAGAGATCTTGAAATGAAAGCATTAACTTTCATTTCGATTAGTAATATTTTGTTTAGAATCGTTAGCATATTTAAATAATAGACAGAATAATAAGTACTTGAATTGCTAATAAATTCACTAAATATCAGGTAATTAGAGAATAGACATGACATTAAAGCCAGAAGAATCACGGTAGCTTTTTTTCAACTAAAATTAATAATTATAAGTTAAAAATCACAATTAAAGACACTTAAGAACTCGTAAATTAACGATAAACGTAATGTTTACATAAAAACTTTTCCAATGAACATCGGTAAATTGTCATTAATAAATTATAATTTTTTGGCGTTTTGGCCATAACGTTTGAAGCAGTTGACCGAATTTAATAAATTTTACCTATCTTTCTAGATAACCATTTAAGAAAAGGAAAAATATAATATTGCAAAAAAAAAAAAAAAAAAAAAAAAAAAAAAANAAAAAAAAAAAAAAAATCAAGCCAGTTTATTTTAACCCCAAAATTAGGGATAAAACCGAAGAAATAATGCATTTTTAAATAACAAGACTGAAATTTAACAAAATTCGTTTTTAATTTTCTTTAAGTACGCGAACTTAGATCAAGCATAATTCAGAGAAATATTCTCGATTTTTTTAATGATTTTAAAAATAATCGAGTTGTGCAAAAAGGAAAAATTTTCAAATTTAAAAAAATCAACACACTGAAGAAATCAAGACACTAACGCAAAATATTTTTAAGTACAAAGCAGCCGAAGTCAGCAATCAATTTCTATCATTATTATAAAAACTTATAGAAACTGGAAAAGACTCACCAGAACTGCTATTTCTAGTATATCAAATATAACGAATATGCTAGGCTAAGAACAGATTTACGTTTTAATGCAACTGATATCACAGGGGACCATTTTTTCTGGGGGATAGAATTAAAATGCACAGTCGAAATAGCTCTCAAAATTTTGCACCTAAGAAAAGAAAATTCTTATGTCTACTACTCATTGCTCTTTCTCGTTTTTATCTTTCACGAATATAAATCAATGGTGATTCATAAAAATCTTCTTTATTTGTCTGGAATACTGAGGGAGACACGTACCCCCACTCCTCCACTAACGATGCTGATGATATTAAAGCTGGGATTTAGAAACAGATTAACGAAACTCGCAGGAGCATAAAACCTTTGCATATTAAATATTTATATGAAAGTAATAAATCCTTTAAAAAGATAATAAAAATAACTTCATTCGAAAGTTGATCCTGTATATACGACAGAGAATTTTTATTTGTTCGTTAGGAGATCCGAATTGTAGAAGAAATATTCTACCTGCAATGATCGTTTGGCAGTAAAAGTTTCTGCACGAGGGTGCTAATGATATCTTGACTGAGAATTAGGAAAGTTCTGTAGGTATATATTGCGAAACAGTTAAGATAAGATTCTCTTTTAAAGATATTTCAGAATATCTATTGAAACCACGGATCTTTTTTTTAGGGAGCAGGTTTCTTAGAATATCCTGAATGATCTTTTATTGTGTTGTTGACGCTTAAATAAATTTAAACAACAACTGAACTTTTCGTTAATTTTATCAAAAATAAAACACATATTTATGTTTGTAAAAAGAGTGGAAAAATATACTAAGTTCTGAAAAGTTTTTCATTTTTAGTTTTTAAACTTTTTCACAAAAAATTATCGTGAATCAATGACAATGATTTATTCAGTTCAGTTCAAGTCTTAAGTATAGTTCATGTGAGCGAATTAAAATGGTACACGTGTCGTTTTTCCAACAGCCGTAATATGCAATATCAGAAGAGTAACTTGTAATATAATTCAAAACTTAATTTTAAGAAATCAAAGTTTTTGAAATAAAAAAAGCAATTAAATAGATTAATTAAACACGTCGAGTAGAAAAGTATGAGATATTCTGAAATTTATGGAATACTCATTGACGGTCTCTCGAATATTTTATGCCAAGTCAAGCACAAAGCTGTCAGAAACTCTTTAATTGAATCACCGCTACTTTGTTTAAAATTCTTTCCACGCCATTTATTTTTGTATTGAAATCTTTTTAATTCTCAGTTAAACAAACTAATATTAAATCAATGTCAACAGATTTACTGATCTGGTCTGACGGAGTCAGACCAGATGGGAATTAGCAACAACAACAATATTAAATGACAAACTTGCTTTTGAATAATCTAAAATTAGAATCCAGTTCACATTGTTTTAGAAATGACTTAGTTATATTTTAACACAGTTTTCTTTTTATGAATGTGAATTTTGATGTATTCATATTTGCTATTAAGATATTTCAGACAAATATAGATATTTTCGAGGGAGGAAATGTTACTCGCGTCCGTGAAATTCCTTAATTCACACGCGCCACCCGAGTGGTGCTAAATGAGTAACAGCTATCGGCTATGGCAGTTCGCCTCGGAGATAAATTGTAAACTGTCAAATTTAAACGGGTTGATTTTCTAATGAAGCCATAGGAAACACGCATACATTTACGAACGAAATAGTTTTGATGAATATTCGTATAATTAATCACACGTGGGATTTATGGATATGGGATTTCGATCATAACTGATTCATATAGTGATTGTATGATGATTGTAATTAATGGGCTTGTGATTCATTTTCAGCATTTTTTAAAATTAAAAATTAGGTTTTTGTGTTAAATTTTACTTTAAAGAACATGTTCAGCATTGTCTCAATACTGTTTTTATTTTATTTTAACCATAAATGAAATATTTGCATTTCAATCGATGTGTTTTATTTTCCAGAGTGTGATCTTTCACTTGGAGAGTCATCCTGACTACCCAGAGTTTATCCAGTGCGTGAGCTTCAACTTTTTTCCCACAAAATACCACAAAATGGCATACAACATATTTTGTCTCCTTGCACTTTATGGCGTCCCTCTCGTCATAATTATCTTCTGCTATTCCTGTATTTTGTGGGAAATATCAAAACGATCTCGAGATAATGATGGTAAGCATTTCCAAATATTTTTAAACCTCGTCTCATTTATATTATCGTACGCTTTTTAATTGCCATATTTTTATCAACAATTCCTATAATTTAAAGATCAGTAATTTGGTATTAATAATTCTTATAAATTAAAGATCAATTGCTTTGTATCAACCATTTGCATAAATTATTGATCACTGATTTTGTACTAACCATTCTTACAAATCAATAGTTTTGTATCAACTATTCCAATAAATTATTAATCAATAATTGGGTTCCAGCAATTCCTGTAATTATGTTAAAGGAAATAAAATACATTTTTATGACATTTAAAACGCCTTTTTATTTAGTACTTATTGGATTTACATATTAAATCCTAGATTACTAAGCTGAAAACATTTTAGCTATCAACTTTTGCGTCGATCAAGGGAGTCTGAAAACTTAGCAGAAGAAAAAGAGAATATTGTAAATGCTTTAAAGGAAAAAGAAGAGATCTGATCGACTGTTTAAAATGAAAAGGGAATTCGGATAAAACAGTTTTCCTTTAAAATAAAGGGAAGATTGTTGTTGTCTCGTTAGATGATATTTTTTCCCGTTACTTCTTCCTCTACTTTGAGCCACGAGCCAGAAATAGCTCGCCATTATTAGCAATCGATCTTCAGTATTATCCCTGATTACAGGTACTGCCATAGTCAACTTTGATAATGTTTTAAAATGTACAGTGCGCGAAGAATAAAACTTATTAATATCTTCAATATAATCCGTTCACTGCACAAATCGATTAGCTTCACTAGCTTTTATACGTTTAGAATCAATTTCACAAATAAGTAACAAATAAGTCTAGTAAAGAGTAACATCAAAAAGATATTCTAAAAAGAATTTTATGAAAAATGTATATTTTTTATCTCATTTTCAACTATTTTTTTTCTATGGAGTCTAGGTATGCAGTGAGCAGCTCATATAATGATCAGATTTTCAGAGCTCAATGACAATAGTTCGAGAGCAAAACCATAACTACGTTAATTAATAAGCAGAGAGGACATAAGCAAAGGTTGCGAAATCTAACGAAAACATTATTTCTTTGGATACTTTTTTTCTTATTTAGCGGATTTGGATTCGTGATGCTCAAAGTATTAGCGTCGGGTAGCCGCAATCTGGAATAGTTTGGGCCAGAGAGAGGTCAGAGGTTTTAAACCATTAGTGTTTGTTTCCCTTTTTGCGTATTACGGCGATTGTATCGAATTTTTAAGTTTTTATTTTTAAATATCGATACCATAAGAAAACATCCACAAAATTTACGATTTTAAACCGGCAGCTGAGTTTTTTTTTTGTACAAAACCGGGAAATTTACGAAGGAAATCCCTTGTTTCAACTGTTTTTTACCATACAAGAACAAGTTTTTTCCTTAAAAATTATGAAGAAAACCGGTATCATCGGAATTTTTACCATAACAAAACAGGTTTTTGCGACAAAAATAAATCTGTTGTCTCATGCGGTTACAAGTTTTCTCTGTGACACCAGATGTAAATATTATGTTGACAGAATTTGTATCGACCAGTCATCGATGAAATTCGAATATGGGTCATCCATTGAGCCACTGCGGCTCAAGCATTTTAATATGAATTGTGATAGTGTGAATTTCGCTTCAATATTGTATTCAATATCTTTGCAACTAGTATTCAATATCTTTGCAACTAGCTATAGTGCCTTCCATTTACAGCACAAGTGTCACAATCAGTTTTTATATACTTAGACCCTAGATTAAAAGGAAAAAGATTGGAGGCACCAAAAATATTCATTTGATTCGACTCGACATTCTATTTTAATGGTCTGAAAATTAATATAAACTGACTCTATAAACTAACACAGATGCCGGTACAACAAAGCATCGTTTCTCAAATGACCTGAAACAATATGTCGAAAATATTTAACGATATGCAGAAGGCTACAATTTAAAAAGCTGGCAAACCCAATACCAGTTTGTCTTTATATCATTAAAATACACCAGTCTTTATTAATTGTATAAAAATGATGAAAAACCGTGGAGTAATTTTAAAGACATTTTATTACATTATTATTTAATAGACAATGGACTGATGAATGTTTTTTCCCCAGAGAGCAAGCATTAAAAACTTGATTAAGTTGAGGAGTTTCAGAAATGATTCTCTCATTTAAAGAGTAATATTAAATGGTTTTCACAATTAACGAGTACCATTAAAGAGTTTCATTAAAGAGTATCATTAAAGAGTTTCATTAAAGAGTATCATTAAAGAGTATCATGTTATAAAAGTATTCAATTCACGTACAGTAAAAGACTCCCGTATATTTAATTAATACTGATACTTTTAAAAGCTCTTTCTCCACATCCCACTTCAGAATAATTTATCTCAAAACCTGTTAATGATTACTGCATAGCATTTATAATGTGTCTATTTTAGTTTTATTACTTCAGATTGTCATAGAGAAATTGTGGAAACAATTTTATATTATATTGTATAATCTTTTTTTTTGCAAAATAATCTAAAGAAAAATGCGAAATTTAAATAATATTTTTAAAAACATAAAAAAGCTACAAAATGAGGCAATTTAAACTACAGACATTTTTATTCAAATTAGTCAAAAACATGTTGATATAAGAGTAAAATATTTTAAGTTACATTAAAAAATAGAAACATCATTATTTTTAAATTTTAAAATAATTTGAAAGTAGACACATAGAAGATTTCTAAACATATTTGCATGGCCTTTGTATGAGGCAACATTACAAAAAAAAATCAAATTATTGCACACATTTTTAAAACAAAGTTACAAAATGCATCCCTGACCCCCTTAATAGTTTTGTGTGGTTTATACAAAGATAGAAAGTATGGTAGTGTAGTGATTAAAAAACTCAGTGATTAAAACAATGAGCTATCATTGTGGATTATTGAAGCTCGATTCCCAGCAGCGGCTTGAACATCACTCAGTTTCAGATCGGTGGCTACCAGCTTGTCTGGGAAGTAAAAGTTGCGGTGCGCATTGCTGACCACATTACAAGCATTGTGCCGTTAGTCACGAAATTGGGGAGCCCTGAACCTCCACAAACCTCCTGGCCCACAATGGGCTGTTAAAAGAATGTTCTAGTGTTTTAATTTGAATATGCTGAATTTTCAATTCAGATGAATTAATATCAGTGTTCATATAACAACGAATTAGAAGCAACAAGTTTATGTTAAATTCCACTGTTGCCAAATTACCAATAAAATGTTGCTTTTCTATATATGTACAATAATATTTTTTACTTTTCAAGCATGTATTGTGTTTAAAATTTTAAATATGAATAATCTCTTACATTTTTAAGAGTGTCGAATAATATCTTTTTTAGTTTCTTTTCTTTTAGGTGATCTGTCTCAGGAGTCGAGATACAGAGGCCGACCTTGCTTGAGGAGATCCGACATTGCACACATTGAAAGAGCCAGAGCAAGAACACTGCGCATGACCATTATCATTGTATGCACATTCTTCTGGTGCTGGACACCATATGTGGTCATGGTCTTGTGGTATCTTTTCGATCCAGTCTCTGCCGATCAAGTTGATACTCGCATCCAGTCCTCTCTCTTCATGTTTGCCGTTTCCAACTCTTGTGTAAATCCATTAGTGTACGGAAGTTATCTTCTTAACTTCAAGCAGATATTTAGGAGATGTTACCGCAGGTGTCGAAATCGTAACATGGGATCAATGAACCAAACACAGATCACAACCCCTGCAAGGACTTACGCAACGTTTCGAAATGGTAACCTCGCTCGGAGAAATATATCTGTTCACCTAAATATTAGAGGAAATGGAACATACCCGGCATTAGTAGAGGAATGTAACAGCCACCTTCCTCCAGAAGTTCGGCAACTCCGTATCAGTAATAGTTGTGGTAAAATCTACACAAAACCTTTCTCGGTGAACACTCAAACAGAAGCTGAAATCCACAGTTGGGATCGATAAGGAAGACCGGAAAATATCATTTCATTTTTTATAACTATTATTTTAAGGCCCTATTTGAATTGCTCAACGTTTCCTTATTTGATGATTTTAAGATCCAGGGTACTTTTAATTTTTCTATCTTCTCTGATTTTGTTACCCTTCAATTTGGAAGCAGAGAGAAGCTGAAGGTTAATTCATTTATCTTTGTTCTATATAATTGACTCCATTTTATTAATGAATTTAAGAAAGAAGATTTAAGAAAGACTCCTTGTTTTTAACTTTCGCAACATAAGCAGACAAAAAGAGCTAATCTATCCCATTGGTTAGACTAGATGGAATAAGCAACAAACAACAAATATGTTGTTAACATGTTTGTTGTTAGGATTTCTTTTCCTTATTTGATTAATTTATTTAATAAATTTTAAAAAAAATTAATACCTTATAACTTATTGAAAACTTTTTAAGAAATCTGCATGATAAATTACTCCCTAAGCGGAAAGCAGAACTTATCAAATAATGAAGAAAATGACGTGGTTGTTAATTTGTAGACTTTAAAATTATCATTATGCGAAAAAAAACTAACGAAAAGCTGGAAGTTATTTTAAAAATTGATTTTGGCCAAATGCAAATATACTTTCTTCCCAGAGGAGAGATTGATAGTCGATATTGCACCTTCAAATGGAAAGGCAGTGTTCAAAAGAGGAAGAACTTGAACACTTATATCTAGACAAATCAGTTCTTAATACTGATGTATCATTACACATTGAAGCGAATGTAACCTTATATAAGTTGCCAGAACTAAATATTTATGGGGCAGCAGTGCAAATTTTAAATATTACCTATGTAGGCGAACTTTCATTACTGGGTATCAGAAGTATTTTTCCCGTGTCCTAAGCTGAATTGAGTAAGATTAAAAACAATAAAGGGCACGTTTAATAGTTCAAAATGTTCTAAAAATATTTACGTACGTAGATGGTTCAGTTTTGTACTAATAATATTTAATATAATTTTGTATTTTACTTGTGAGAGATTCTTAGAACGTTGAATGTTTCATTCAGTGCGTTTTTTGGCTAAATGAAAAGAGATCAAAACTAAATAGATACAATTAAGAGTTTTCTGAAAATTTAAGAAGCTTCTGCGCATGAAAAAGAACATAACTTTTTACTTAAACCCAATTGTGCTAAATATAATTAAATAAATATTCAGCCGATAGCGCAAATCATTTCAAATCTTTATCCATTTAAAGGTACTTGTCAAAAATATAGTGTTATACATGAAACACTCAAAACTTTTTAGTCTGATAAATTTAAATTTTATCGTTTCGATTCTGCGATCAACAAAAATAGTACTTCAGTCTTTAAATTTCTAAGGGTATCTTGTGTATGGTTTCACTTCAACAAGAAAAAAAAATCGAAAATTATTGATCAAAAATCTCGAAATCAATGTTTAAATTTCGTCCTTTTTGATTAACACCACTCACTTAACCCCCCTCTCCCCAACAAATTTCTAATTTAATGTAACTGCTAAGTTTGTCTCGGGAGTAAGGAGCAAGCTTTAGGTATTGAGCACTTTTTTTTGACTTAAAATTTTAAATAAAATCATTGCATGGTTGTAAATTAGAAAAAAAGAGAACATTGTTTGACTGACATACAATCTTGATTATTATATTTATCAAAAAAGAATTTCTCAATATTTTTCGTTATAATAATACATAATTTGATCACGTGGCAGCATTTGTTTGTTATAACAATATATTTTCTATTTATTTTTGAAATTTGTTTTTTGAAAATTTTTTTGTAGCATTTCTCATGATGCTTGCAAATTATCTGCGAAGATTTCGGCATTCTGTGATTATACTTGAGCATAATTATTTTATTAACAATTTTAGTATATTTAAATAAACTTATGCTTATGAAATTATGCTTATGAAAAATATTTATTGCTGCTCTTGTATGATCTCTAAAGCCATTCCAAAAGTAAAGTATACTTAGAATCTGGTCATTCTCTGAGAAAAGTGGGACATTTGTGCTCCTTGCTTTTATTTTATTTTTTCCCTTAATATTGTGATTGTTTTCTTTTTAAAAAAATATTATAAAGTCTTCAAAAATCACGCATTCCAGAAGTTGCTAGTTATTGATATCTGATATATTTTACAATTTGATTTATTTAAAATATATATATATANTTTTTAATGGCGGGCACTTGGAAGTATTGTCCATTGGCCACAGAAAGTGCCAGAACTGCTAACTCCCTTTTCGTCACCCAGTGGGTACCTGTGGCGAAGCCACGGCGGTGAAGCAGCGTCGCCCACGTCACGCTACCACAACCCGTTTATAGGGCGGATCACATTCACACACAAAGGAGAAAGGACATAGAACACAGATAGAGAGAAAGAAACATTGTTCAAGTAGCCTACAGA
>NC_092210.1:70351035-70362455 GCF_043381705.1 Parasteatoda tepidariorum | reverse complement strand
ATTTTAAAATCAAATATAATTTTAATATCAAACTTTTTATGGATTTACACGAAAAAGAAATTTTATCTATTGATTTTAATTTTTAGTTCATTATTTTTATTTATTTAAATTCCCATTGATTTAAAATTGCTTTACTCTTTAGAAACGCGTTTTAAAAGCACAAACATAAACAAACCAAACACGGGGTTTCGGACAGCTTTGTGATCTTTGAGCTAGTAAAAAATAATTGAATGTGCAATATAAGTTGAAACAGGCGGTATTTAAACACGAAGTTGGCTGTGAATGCATATTTATTGCACATTAATTTTATAAATTAAAAAAAGCATTTTTTTTAATTTAATTTTTTTTTTAATTTTTTTTTTAGAAAGCTTACCGAAATTTTGAAAAAAGTAACGATTTCATTCCATATTTCCGTTACAAATACTTGTACTTTTTCCCTAAAAAAGTAACGAAAGTACAAGTAAAAGTACTAAATTTAAAAAGTAACGAAGTACAAGTAAAAGTATGTACTTTTTACTTGTACCGGCGGTACAAGTAACGAAAGTAAAAGTACTGCCATATATGCTGTTGAGCGAACCCTGTCTTACGTGATTACTTGTATTCTTCGATTATTGTTGTTACCTTTTTAATTGTCAATTAAAAAAAACCTTTTTTTTTTAACTTGATCTACTATTTCGTTAAAGTTATCTGAAAGTCATTTAATTATTTAATACAGTTTCTTTAACAAATGCGAATTTTTAAACGAATTTCAATGATAAATGATTTCTTGTGTGCGAATCATTGTTACATATATGTAAATGAATAAATAACTTATGTGATACATGTTGTAAATCAGTGTGAGATTTTTGAACATTACATTAAAAGGTGCTTTCATTATTCAGTGAGTTGAAGTAGAATAAAATCACAATTTATTTATTTAAAGCTAAAAATATTTAGAACAAAAATTCTATTTTTAAGGTATACCTACAATTGTTTCTAAATTCAGGAAGCTCATTTTAAAAAGAATAATTTTTTACTGTGAGTTCTAAATTTTTATTTTTAATACAATAATATTTATTAATAAGAATATCAGAATTGTTTTGTCTTATGCATTTGTCTAAATTTGAATATCCTTGTAAAATTTCATGTTTGATGTATATTAAATGTAAATAAATAAAAGAATAAAGCAGACTATGATCCTTTTTTTCCCTCTAAACATCTTTTTCAATATATTGAAGTATTAATATTCCAATAGTGTGGATTACAGTTTCGGAAGTTTTCAGTTTTTTTTTATAGTTTAGATATACTCATATGAATTCCTTATTTTAATGGTAGGCCAGCTTCTTTGTTCACTTTGCAATACAGATTTTAATGTATTTTGTGTGTTTTGTTTAAATTATTGCAGTTATTGTTACGAGTCCTTAAAGTGTAACGATTGCAATAAGTTTGTCATAAACAGTAGAGAGTAAATTGAAGTTGAACCTATATTGAAATATAAGGAAATGATTTGCATAAAACTGAAAGGGTGGCAAAAATGGAACTGGCTGTTCTGTAAAATAAAACCTTTAAATACATGTCTGAAAAATGTTATTGGTTCAGTGGCAATATTTAGGAGTCTATAATTTGAAATTTTGTATTTAAAAATTGATTGCATGATTCATTTGAAGAATTTTTGAAGCAAAAAGTTGAAATTTGGTTATTCTAAATAATTGAATTAAAAGCATGAAGTTCCCATCTTTTAATACTGTTGAAATTCAATATGAACTCCATTGCTTAAATGGTACCACATATCACAGTTCAATTTTTATCAGCCGCATGTGAGCGATGTAAAGTTTTGGTGCAAGAGTCATGATTTGGATATACAGGGCCAAAACTAGTCTAACATTTATCAGTTACAAATCACTAAAAATGATATTTGAAATATTTAATATAATACCAGCTCCCTAAATCATACCCACCAAAAAATGATAGCAAAAATTAATAAAAAATGGCAATAAATAATCTATGCTTAGTATTAAATTGCAAAATACAGTGAAACATTTTCTGAACAGTTGCAAGCTTAGTAAATGGCATTAATTGTCAAAAAGTTGCCATAAAACATGACAGTTTGTTACTAGAAAACTCAAGCATGACTTTTACTTGAAAATAAAAACATAATAAATTATAAAACAATCATCAGTTTTAAAACAAATTATTGAGTTTATTATTTGATAGTTATATTGCTTAGTTAAGTTTTAGTTGCAATTTAGTTTTTATCGGCACTTTTCTCATGAGCACAAGTTCCATATAGCAAACATTGCACCTTATCATCATCTGAATCAGCCTTAGACACAGAGCTGAGCATTTGTCAGGATTAACTGCAGTGATCACGTCAAACTGTGAGGAATTATATGTTTGGTTTAATAAACACCTAAGGTGTTTTGATTTCTTGCTTCGAGGAGTTTTAAACTGAATTTGAAGGTTTTAGATCTACTTCTCTATTTTTTTATTCATCTCCAGCTCTTTAAACTTCACATTAACGAGTTAAGTTTCAGTTTATTTTTTATGAGGGCTGTTTGCTAAAACTACAGCTCTTTGTGACTTAAAGTAGCTTTTTTCCTCTGAGGTTTTGAATCATGGAAATTTTCACGATTGTAATCTTCACTGCAGATGAAAGCATTGAAGCAGGCTGGTTTATTAAACTCCTTGTAAACGTACGGTTGCTTGCACCACGAAGAGGCTCGTTACATGGATCTGATTAAATTATGTCCATGATTATTATTTCAGCTGGCGAAAAGATAGTTTCAATAACTACTGGTGGATCGATGGCCTCATGTCAGAACACTTAAATCCTTAGGCAGAATTTTCAACTACTGTTGCCTTTTTGTAAGTCTAGGTCATATCCTGATATTGTGGGATGAACTGCTTGAAAAAAAAACATTAGTTTTAAACAACTTCAACGAAGTGCAGTTTAAAGAACTTGGAAAAACACGTGTTCAGTGGTTGGTTTCTATGCGTTGTGTCGTGGTAGATGTAACATAAGTAGTCTAGTATCTTGAAATAAGCTCCTAAATCAAACCGGCATTATTCAGGACCCCACAAGAGGTACAATTTATGCAACCAAGTAACTTTTTAAACAAAGCATTATTCATAGCCTCAATATATTTTTGAGTCTTTTAAAAATCTGCACACAATATTAGACCTGCTATATAATTACACTGGATATTCAAAACTTGATTGAAAACTTGGAAAACCAAAAAACTTAAATAAAAACTTCGCGAGTGTATACGGTGACTTCGTGACGATCACAACAGCAGTAACAATGATCACAACTGCAGTAGTGCCTATTACCAAAATTAATTCAGTATCGTTAGCGTCAATACATATTTCTCCTAAATGTATTAGTACCATTTTTTCATTAATTTTGGTTTATCGAGTAGATAGTTTATTTTTTAATTTTAATTAGTAATTAATACCTAAATTATCTGAGCTTCATCAGTGGCAAAAATTATATGAAATAGTTTTACTTTTCTCCTAAATGAGTAGTAGCAATATAACTTTAGTACTATTCCTAGTACTATTAAATTGTTAAGTTTGCTTAGATTATTTTATACCTACATATATTACTTTATTATTAAGTACTTTTCGGTTATCCTGCCTCAAGTAAATTCAACTATTTGTTTTTCTGCTTTTTATAATTTTAGCTAATTTTTTGAAATCGCCCATTTTATTCTGTGTTCAAAAAATAAATTTAAAAATAAGAGTAAAAAAATAGCTGGTGGTGGGCTACATTTATTGGCCACTTTTCGCCTGGGCCCGGGTAACCGAAAAGTATCTATTTTTGTTTCAATTAATACCGATTACCAAATTTAATTGAATATCACTGGTGTCAGTAAGAGGTTGGCGATTTTTTGCGCTTTTCTTAAAGGATTAGTACCATTTCACAATCAATTTTATTTTTTAATTCGTGGTTCACTTTTTTACTTCAACTTAACTTCTATTGCAAAAATTAGTTCATCTGGCAACTACAGGCGTCAATAATTGTACGGCAATTTTTCACGCTTCTTCTAAATAACTTTGTTTCCATTTCTCCTTTAATTATCACTTCTGTTTCTCAGCCTGTTTTTTTTATTTCAATTAGTACTTATTGCTGAAATTATACAACCATCATTGGCATCAATATATCGCGATATTTTACTTTTCTACTAAACGAATTAGTGCAATTTTTCCATTAATTTTGTTTTTCAGTACATTACTTGTTTTTTCATTTCAAAAACTGTTGATTTTAAATTATTTTCAGTTTCATATAAACACCTCTTAAAGCATAACTACAAACAAAATAAACGCGCGGTTTCAAATAATTTCAGGAATGCTAATTTTTCGACATAGTCAGCCTATGCTATCACGCTTGCATTGATCATTGAATTTATCTGACATAAGGAATAAAAAATAATTAAATATTAAAAAACGTGCAAAAAACTTCTTTTTCTAATACGAGGTACAAGCTAGAAAACATCACTAATGTTATAATTGTCGACGGGTTTATTATTATGAATGGCCAGGTGACACGGAAACAATGGTAACTAATAGAAAAGAAAAATGCCATTTTTCAAACGCCTCTCCTGAACGATCTAATTGGAATTCTTAAACAAAACTTAGGATCGTGGATTAAAATTGTCCCCTTTATTTTCAGTCCAAATTTCAAGACGCTAGAATAAATGGTTCGGGAGTTATAAGCAGAACAGACACAAACATCGACGCACGAACCCATCATTTTATTATTATAGATATATCTTGATCTCTAAGGCGGATATTGTAATGAACATCTCGTCAAGATTAAGTAATACGAATCAGTCAACAGTCGCAAGAAACTAATGGCATTAAGCCCGTACAAGAGGTTGCAGTCAAACTAGCGATTCTATTCCTGCTTGTTGGAATTCGTTGGAATTCCTGCTCGAACTTGTTGGGTAGATCTAATTCTAAGTCTAATGAAGGCGGCGGAATTGAGTTTGAAACATAAACGAGGCAGAAAGGAGCAAGCTCCTGAATACATCAAATGTGTAGAGGAATATTTATTAAATGCCGTCCCCCTCTTGTTTTAAATTCGTTGTACTCTTAACAGAAATCTTTAATCATATTCGTATTTATATTATCGTTTATTGAGATTTTTGTTAAAATGATAGATATTTAATGATCATAAATAATAAAAAATATTATAATGCCTTTTTTAAAATTCTAATAAATTATTTGAAAAAAGGCATTATAATTAAAATTCTAATAAATTATTTGATGACGAATAATTTATTAGAATTTAATAAAAAATGTGTCATGCTTTAAGTTTTAATTTATAAATGTGTTTTATTTGCTTGATTAGTTGATATCTTTATAAAATGATTGTTTCGTAACTAAAGGTTTTTTTGCCATTGTTTTGCTTTTTTTTTTAACTTTCATTAATGCAAATTAAAAATTTGAAAGAGAATAGTTTTTTGTATTTTTCGTGCATTGGAACCATTAATATAAAATAATATTATGCTTAACTATTAAGAGAAATTACAGCAACAGAAGTTGTTTGCTATAATTGTTCTATAATTTGCATTAATTTCCTTCTCTATACACGTTACTATGTATCAACTAATGTTTTTAGAATACTTATAGAATAATTTATACTGAGTAATAATTTAGCATTTTAAAGATAGATTTTTGGAAAGAATTAAATAAATGCATTTATTTTTTGGGGGGAATTTTCATTTTTATAAGAGTTTATGTCAGTTTTGTGAAAAAATATGAACAAAACTTATTACAATTATAAAGTACAAAAATTATAGTTATGCGCAAACTAATTCGTTTTTTTTTTTAAATATTTTCTTTTTTAAAAAAGTACTGAACAATTAATTTAGTGTTAAAAAATCAAAAATATTAAAGAGGGCATCTTCACTGTTTTATATACGGAGAAACAATTCTGGCAAAACTATCCGACTTGTATGGTAAAAATATTTCTGGTAAAAGAAACTAATTCTGGTAATTAAACTGTAATTAACAGTATTTAAACCATTCGTTTTGTAATATCATCTCGATCTAAGGTAACGGTTTGCTGGTTTTAAAAATTTTAGTTTTTTACCATACATTTAGCAACAAATACAAGGCTTAAAAGTAAATTTAATCAAATAAATGAATTAACGCTCTACGGTGTCACTTTAAATTGCAAAATATTCTTTAGAACTATCATTTTTCCATTTATTTGATAATTTTAACCTTTTGATTTCTATGCCTCTTATCAAATAGAAGGGTTGTTTACACTTCAATGGTTTATTTAAATTGGTTCCTTATTTATATGGTTAAGAAGAGTCAGGTGACTGTTAATTACTTTTTATTCAAGTACAATTTCTCAAATATAACGAGGTAGAAAGGGTCATGAATATATTTTCTAATATTTAATTAAAGTGTTTTAAAGATATTAAACACAGATACATCAAATGATGGTGACTTTTTATCCATTCATATTGGAGTAGAGGGATTTATTTATTTATATACATACGTGGAATTATATGCAGTTACAAAGAAAAATTAAATTTTTTTCCAGGTTTAGAAACAGATAGCAAGATTTTACGAAATACAACATGTTACAACAGTTTACATTCAATGTTATAGCGAGATTCGAACCTATTACATCTTAGCATCAGAAAGATTAGCGAAGTAACAATACTGCACNGTACAAGCTAGAAAACATCACTGATGTTGTAATAGTCGAAGGGTTTATTTTTATGAATAGCCAGGTGACACGGAAGCAATGGTAACCAATAGAAAAGAAAAATTCAATTTTTCAAACGTCTCTACTGAACGATCTAATTGGAATTCTTAAACGAAATTTAGGATCGTGGACTAAAATTGTCCCCTTTATTTTCTGTAAAAATTTCAGGACGCCGGAATAAATGGTTCAGGAGTTATAAGAGGGACAGACACAAACACCGACACACGAACTCATCATTTTATTATTATAGATAGATCTTGATCTCTAGGGCGGATATTGTAATGAACATCTCGTCAAGATTAAGTAATTCGAATCAGTCACCAGTCGCAAGAAACTAATGGCATTAAGCCCGTACAAGAGGTTGCAGTCAAACTAGTGATTCTATTCCTGCTCGTTGGAATTCGTTGGAATTCCAGCTCGAACATGTTGGGTAGATATAATTCTAAGTCTAATGAAGGCGGCGGAATTGAGTTTGAAACACAAACGAGGCAGAAAGGAGCAAGCTCCCGAATACATCAAATATGTAGTATATTAAATGTCACCCCCCTCTTGTTTTAAATTCGTTGTACTCTTAAAAGAAATCTTTAATCATATTCGTATTTATATTATCGTTCATTGAGATTTTTGTTAAAATGATAGATATTTAATGTTCATGAACAATAAAAAATATTATAATGCCTTTTTAATTAAAATTCTAATAAATTATTTGATGACAAAAAATATTTAACAAAAAAATGTGTCACGCTTTAGGTTTTAATTTATAAATGTGTTTAATTTGCTGATTAGTTGATATCTTTATAAAATGATTGTTTCGTAAGTAAAGGTTTTTTTTTGCCATTGTTTTGCCTTTTTTTTTAACTTTCATTAATGCCAATTGAAAATTTGAAAGAGAATTTTTTTTGTATTTTTCCCGCATTGGAACCATTAATATAAAATAATATTATGCTTAACTATTAAGACAAATTACAGCAACAGAAGTTGTTTGCTATAATTGTTCTATAATTTGCATTAATTTATTTCTCTATACACGTTAGTAGATATCAACTAATTTTTTTTAGAATACTTATAGTATAATTTATACTGAATAATAATTTAGCATTTTAAAGATTGATTTTTGGAAAGAACTAAATAAATGTAGTTATTATTTTTGGAAATTTTCATTTTTATGAAAGTTTATGTCAGTTTTATGAAAAAATATGAACAAAACTTATTACAATTATAAAGTACAAAAAGTTATAGCTATGCGCAAACTAATTCGCTTTTTTTTGCATTTTCTTTTTTAAAAAAGTAATGAACAATTAATTTAGTGTTAAAAAATCAAAAATATTAAAGAGGGCATCTTCAGTGTTTTATATACGTAGAAACAATTCTGGCAAAACTATCCGACTTGTATGGTAAAAATATTTCTGGTAAAAGAAACTAATTCTGGTAATTAAACTGTAATTAACAGTATTTAAACCATTCGTTTTGTAATATCATCTCGATCTAAGGTAACGGTTTGCTGGTTTTAAAAATTTTAGTTTTTTACCATACATTTAGCAACAAATACAAGGCTTAAAAGTAAATTTAATCAAATAAATGAATTAACGCTCTACGGTGTCACTTTAAATTGCAAAATATTCTTTAGAACTATCATTTTTCCATTTATTTGATAATTTTAACCTTTTGATTTCTATGCCTCTTATCAAATAGAAGGGTTGTTTACACTTCAATGGTTTATTTAAATTGGTTCCTTATTTATATGGTTAAGAAGAGTCAGGTGACTGTTAATTACTTTTTATTCAAGTACAATTTCTCAAATATAACGAGGTAGAAAGGGTCATGAATATATTTTCTAATATTTAATTAAAGTGTTTTAAAGATATTAAACACAGATACATCAAATGATGGTGACTTTTTATCCATTCATATTGGAGTAGAGGGATTTATTTATTTATATACATACGTGGAATTATATGCAGTTACAAAGAAAAATTAAATTTTTTTCCAGGTTTAGAAACAGATAGCAAGATTTTACGAAATACAACATGTTACAACAGTTTACATTCAATGTTATAGCGAGATTCGAACCTATTACATCTTAGCATCAGAAAGATTAGCGAAGTAACAATACTGCACGGCGAGGTGCAAGTAAAAACATCATATCGCCGCTTTGAAACTAAACCGTAGTAACTAAAAAAAAAACAAACGAAAAATGAGATATTTGGGTCATTTTGTGTACAACGTGGAAACAATGTGTTATCTTCATAGTTCCATAAAATTAATTTAGAGAGCAGATAAATTGTTATCGCATTGGCGCGATTCGCCATGTTGGTTTTAGGGAATAGTGCAGCAGTGTGCCAGTTGCAACAAAACCTTGGAGGAGATAACGTCACTTTGAAACTAAACCGTGGTAACGCAAAAAAGCAAGTTTTTCAGGCGAGCGATTTTTCTCCTACACTGTTGTAGATCAAAATTTGAAATGAAATATGTAATATTCGGGAGGATATTTTGTAGAACAACGTTGCATTTTGAAATAACTTTTCACTTTTAATAAAAGTTTTAGAGAAAAGTGTTGCAACTCAAAGTACCCTAACTTATTTCGAAATTAATTGAAAAATGTAAAGAAACAGAGTTTTTCTAATGTGAACTATTTTGCAATAGTCGCCATAGCTTCGAATCAACCTGTGGTGGAAGTTCCTGAAAAGTTAGAAATCGCTCTCCTGAGAAACTTGCTTTTTTGAGTTACCACGGTTTAGTTTCAAAGCGACGTTATGATGAAGTGCTGGAAATGATGGTCACATACTTTTTACATTTATTGCAAAAAATTTCAAAATTTATAGAGCCTCGAGCTTTCCAACTGACTAACTTAACATTTTTTTTAAAAATTAATTTAATAAAAGTCACTGAAAGTAACGATCTTCTATTATTTTAAATATCTTTTATACGCAAAATTACATCATTAATGTATTTCATTATATAATTTAATATTATGCAGGCTATTCGGAACGACCGCTCTTAATATGCATTTAAAGAAATTTTGTTCTAAGTGAACGTGAAAAAGAACGCATAGAGGTCGCATGTGAAAATTTTAACAATCGAAGAACATAAAAAAACAAACAAATCACTGCTCAGGAAGGCGAGGGTAAAAAGGCATAAGAAATATATATGATTTGCGATTTTTTACCTAATTAAGTAACTTTATAAATTAAAAACTTTAGCGTTCACCTGGCAATCAAACAGGCCTATCAATCAGTCTAATCAATTTACTACATTCACTGAAGTAGATTTTTATCTTTATTTATGACGAGGTTTATAAAAATTTATATTAAGAGTGGTCTTTTCATAATATCATGTTTTACATAATGATTGTATGTGATACACATCAAAGGCTTTAAAAAATGCAGATAAAAATTAAATAAGTATTTATTCATTAAACTGAAATATTAAACCGAAAAATTATAAGGCATCAATTATGACTCGTGCATTTTTTTAAATATCTTAATCTAAGGGCGCTTTTTCATTACACGACACGATAACGACAAAACGGATCCGATTGTCGGCGAACGACATAGGGTCAAGTAAAATACATGGTCAGCAACGGAGCGCTTTTTCACTCACCGATACGATAACGATTATGTCGTATCCGACAAGACGATAACGTTTGTCGGAATCAAATGTCGGTTAGGCAAGAAAATTTCTCCTCAAATCGTGGCGATTTTATTAGTTGTTGTGTATCTTTCCTGTTTTATCTCCTCTTTTGATATCATTATTTTATTCTTTTAATCAATTTTAATATTTTATTAGATCATGTCAAACGTAAAATTCGAAAATAAAAGTTTTATATAATTTATTCTCATGTCTGGTTATAAATTTTTAATTTCATGAAGTTGCATTTTTTACATTATAATGAGGTTGAAAGACGTAAACAATCGTAAAAGTTTCATTGGAAATTTTTATAAATTCATTATATGCTTTAATGAAGGGATGGTATTTTTTATAATAGTAATGGTTTGATAAAAAGGTAAATAAAGACCCTTATCTATTTCAAACAGAACTCGATCTAACTATTGGTTTCTGCTTGATTGAATAATATAAAGTCTGTTCCCTGATTCAACTGAAACATTTTTTTGAAACATGATAGAACGGCTTCATAAGATAAATTTGATAAAACTCATCTAAAAAATCATCTAAAAAGATTATTCTGAATCAGACTAATATTTTAATTGGATTTGAAAAAAACGTTAATACTTTAAAACATTTAAAGAATTTAAGTAATGTTAAGTGATTACAGGCATAATTTTAAGTGTAGATTGGCGGCACTTAAAAACCGCCAAATCTGTAGCTGCTGTGGCGTTAATACGTAAGTACCATTTCGTGCACCCAAAAACGTTTCTGCACTGCTAGCTTTTTTCTTCTAAAATAAAGTAAGAAGTTTGAGACGACGATTATCATCCGGCATATTTAAAGTTTGCAGAAAAAAATCACATCAGAACACAAGCAACTGCTCACTTGTTGGGTCTTTGTGCCAACTAAATTAAATGAACGCCAATTTACGATACTACCAATAATTTTATCAAAAAAATAACATATTTTATTTCTTAAACATTTTAGAACACAACAACATTTATTATATATCTAACTCCGTTGCCAAAACGAATTCAAAACTAAAACTTATAATTTTTCAAAACACGTTCAAATAAATTATTTAAATTTTATGTCTCTACACACTCAA
>NC_092210.1:70343182-70349881 GCF_043381705.1 Parasteatoda tepidariorum | reverse complement strand
CTCAACAACTGAAATTTAGAATAGTGTGATTAAGAAAAATATGTGAACTGTTTTCAATTTCAAATTAATATTGAAATGCACAGGTTTAGACTTTTCTACAGTGAAAAGTTTTCGGAACTTCAGTGTTCAAAAAAGTATACAAAAGCTTGACGTTAAGAATGCATCCAATGAGCGAGCAAAGTGAGCATCGGATTGCGAAGCAATCCGAAATGAACTGCGAAAGCAGTTCCGGGGGTTGGCGAACGCCAGCGAGAAGGGGGCGAAGCCTCCTAGTTTATTTAATTTCAGTAATTTATTTGCGAATAATTATCTTTTTAATGCTTATTTATTACTAAAATTGCACTTAGTGCATTTTATAATTGTATATTTTTATTTAATAATTGTATTCGTTTTTATTATTCGTGTTATAATTTACATTGTTATTACTATAAGAACTGAGACTAAAATTTTAAATGGGGATACAGAAATAAATTTTTTTTTGGAAGGAAGTGAACAAGTTTTGGAAGTACAGATGCATTTTTTCACGCATTCTTGAATTGAATAATTTGTAAAATGCTAAAAAAAGTTTTGCGAATAATTTTTTATATGAAAATAACACAATATAAGTAGTAAATGAAACTTTTTAAAAAATTTAACTATGTGTTCAAACATTATAGCATCATAAATCATAAATAAATATTTGTAAAAATTATATTTTGTGAATACCTAAAAATGCTTTACCAAAGAATGTTTAAGTCTTTTTTTTTAAATATTAAGAAAAAAAGAACCTTACTATAAGTAATAAAAAATGAAGCAAATGAATAAGGTGTTATTTCTTATATATATATCAATTTTTAAGTTTTCAAAGGGAAAAAAAATACCCTTAAATCACTAAAAGATTTTTTTCCATTTAAGGTAGTTAAAGTACAATTTTGTTAATTATTTATTTTGTTAATTATTCTGCCCTTTTAATATAAAACTGTGAATTGAATTTTTGCATAGTTACAAAAATATTGAGTTTCTTTTTATTAATAATTAAACAAATGGAAAACTGTTAACTTAAGTCCAAAAAATAATGTAAAAAACATTAAATACATACGGAATACATCAACACAGTAACAAAAAAGCTTAAAAAAATTATTTAACAAAAATAATGAAGTTTTTCGATTTTTAAATACATTACATTTTCAATAAAATAAGCATTAGTACAGTTTTGTTCATAAGGGATTGCAGTTTGAACTTATCATAAAAGCAAATGCTACAAAATGCAAAAGCACAAAAACCAGATTCTATATTTGTTTGTACAAATATAGAATCTGATTTTTGAAATTTCGATTAAATAAAATCTATGAAAAATAATCTCTACTGAAAAAATTAAATTTAAAAATGAATTACTATTTCAAACATAAAATTAAAAAGCTTAGTAAACAAGTATTTGAAAAAAAAGAAAAATAATTCCTATGTTTAGAATTCAAATATGATTTATCTATTTCTATTCTCAAGCTCCTACTAATGAATATAAATAGCATAAAATTTTTTGGTTGCTCTTTTTTTCTTTCTTTTAATCATTTTGCTGTACAAACGAGATTAAAGAATTTTTATCTACATCATAAAAATCAACTTTTACCCATATATATTTAAGAAAAAAAATTTTTTTTTTTTCTATTTTGAAAAAAAAGTCTTATACATAAATTTTGAAACAATAATTGAAGAATAAATTTAATTCGAAAATAACGACATATTTAATGCAATTTAATTAAACTTAATATTTAAACAATAACTGTAAACTGGTACTGGACAGTTAAAGACAGGTCAGAGAATTAACTGGTGAGATGAGTGATACAGAAAACCACAGCTGCATGTGCATAGAGTCCTTCCCCTTTTTAACGACATGGACAAAGATATGGTCTTTATTCTTAGAAAGAATGAAAGAAAACGTGAGAAAAAGGCATTTCTAGCTAAATACTTTTAAACACTCTGGATTTTTCACTTTGACAGAAATCTCCGGGGTTTTGTCTGCTGCTTCATAAGATCAGAGCCACTGACACCATCCTTTTTTTGCGCCTTTTCATAGTGTCGGTAACGGCATGCTCAAACAGACAACAGACTTGCCACTTTTCTGTGTGAATACTCGTAATCGAGTCGGAGTGAGACACCCCTCTCACCACCCCCCACTGACGACGGGCATGAGCATAGCGGTTTGTAATTAACGATTATAAAAATAGAAAGCTCTTGAGAAAGTAGGTACTTAAAAATATATTTTCCTATTTTTAAGGGATTTGATTAATTTTTTCGTATGGAACTGGAGAGCCGCAACTTTACATCAAAAGAGCCACCTGTTGTTGCCGAACAACCTAGGTAGATTGGGAGAAGTACGTTGGAGGTAAATACTGCAGATAAGTTTATCCCAGGCACTATTCACGCTTTTTTGAAATTTGGTTAGCATTTTTGATTTATGTTTTCTTGATTTTTTTGCACTTAACGAATTTTTGATGATTGATAGTTATACGATAACACAATACCAATGGGTGTGATAAATAAATGGGTCACTTACAGCTTAAGCGAAATAGTGACAAATTGACAAATTTTAAAACTTCTAAGGTATTTTCCTCAAGACGTTCAAGTCTGGGGACTTGTGATTTTGTGTTTAAACTGCACTTTCTACAGCTTTTATGTTTTTTTAAACTTAATTTTATGTAAGTTTAAACAGATGAAATCTCTGGGATTGATGCTAAATAATTTCTTTTTTCGTTAATTACATAAAAACCGAAGATGTTTATCAAAATATAAAAACGGACAAGTGTATACTAATTAGCTTCCTTTCAAAAACTGCTGATTTCTTTATCATATTAGTATAATTTAGTCAGAAACAATGAATAGAGTATTTGAAATATCTCACGTTTTTTATCTCACATTGTGATTCGGTGGTGGCTTTGTGTTTAACATCGAAGAATTGTTGTATCGAAATAAAGAAAAGAGAGAATGGAGTAAATGTCCAGCATCGATTTATTTCTGAAAATTGAGTCAAGAGTGCTAAAAATATCTTCAAACTTTTGCTCCTCCGTCTCCATCCCTCCGTTAGTTGAATTCGGCAGAAAGGAGAGAGTTTTCTTCAGGCCATTCCATTATCTTGGACCAAAAGCACACTCTCGAAACTAGGCGAGTTATTATCGTTTGGCACCACAGGCCCTTTGGTCAACTGAAACTGCTCCTTTTCCATTATTACAAAACAGCTGCATGGCTACCACCAATACAGTTCAAATGCAGAAACAGTTTGAATGAGGGATTAATTCGGGTATCGGGAATTTCCAGGATTGCAATAGCAGCGCAGACGAGTTTTGTTATGATATACAATGCAGACATTGTAGGCTTTCCTCAAAAAGAAAGTCTCAGTAATTCAGAAAAGCAAATGCTTACCTTCATTTATTTTCATTCTTATTAATGAATTCATCAAAGATCAAAGTCTTACATTGATCTTCGAAACCATACACACATGCACAAAAGGGAGTCATCCTTACGCAAATTTAAAGAATATAGCAAACAATATATTCAATTCTTAAAATTGTTCTAACGCAAGTTCCCATCTCTCTTTTTTCGATTATGCATCAAAAATTGATTTAATTTTTTACCTTCAGAAGGACGTTGCTTGACTCACATGTTCAAAGAATATATAAAACTGAAAACATTTTCAAACTTTAGAAGTTATAGAATAAATATTTTTTTCTTATTTGTTTAATTATTAAAGTGATATGATGCATTTGGTTCATATTCATACATAAAATATTTACATATTTAAAATTATAAGAAAAAGTACATGAACTTGATGTAGATTTAAAGAATATAAATTGAAATATCTTCATGCTTTAGAAAGGTTATAACAAAAAAAATTCTTTATACATATTAATTTTAATAAGTGGTATTATTTGATTCGTATACTAAATTATATTTCCGAAAATATTAAAAGACTGATCACCTTTGCATGAATTTTAAATATATATGTATACTTGAAAACATTTTCAAATATTATAATGGTTATGATATAGATATTCACGTCAGTTATTTTAATTCAAACTAATTAATTAATTTGAGGCATATTGTCTTGTGTTCATATTTAAAAAAAAATCATCGCCTTGACACACTTCCGAAAATTATAGCAGAACAAATTTACTGAAAATTATAATTTCCTACTGCAAATATTTAACTTGTTTTATTCAACCTTACAAATAAATACTATGTAGACGATTTAATATTTAAAATAAAAACATATACGAAAAATTACAACCTTTACATATGTTTATATAATTTTAGCTATAATGATTTCAAATGTTTCAATAATTGACACAAATATTTACCTCATTTATTTTAATTCTAATTAATATATTGATTTTATCCGTAGGGTTAATAAATATTAGAAAAAAGTACACGGTCATGACGTTGCATTATCTTTATAAATTTTTTTTGTGTTTAACGTTCTTTGTATTTATTTTCTATAACTTTTCTAGTATAAATATTTACCCACTTCACTACTGAAGTATAAAGAAATATAGCAAAAAGAAATATTTAACAGTTCCGAATTTTTATTTTACTGCCATAAGTCATGATATATAAAATATGCCAGGGGGATAATAATTTTAAATATACATACGTGGATATCAGGACTTAACTAAGCAAAAGAATATAAATATTTCAAAGGTTAAATTGGACTTAAAGTAGGAACAAACATGAATATTGTAATATTATGGACTATTTAAATACTATACAGGTATACCTGTATAATGAATAGATTTAATAATAATTTAGAAAAAAAAGTACATTTTTGAAAATTGCGAAGTTTCTTTTCAATGAGAAGCAATGCTAAATGCAATAGCAATGTTTATCAGTGCATTACTGCATGAAATCTCAGCTTCAAAACAATTTAAATTTTGCAAACCACGCAATAATAAACAAATATTTAATTTTTGATAATAAAATTTCAAAATTATGGAGAAAAAAACCAATAAGTTAAAGTTATTAAATATAGGTAGGCACCTTAATACAATACAATTAATTAAAATATACTCAATATTAATAAATAGATATAAAATAGAATACTCATAATGCTATGTGATTTCACTTAACTTTTATGCTGTCATAAGTTTTGCTATAAATAGTACCAAGGTACACTCACATACGTGGACCAGCATGTTCTTTATTGTATTATTTTTGAATGCTAGTTAAATATAAATTTAAAATCTTCACATGGATCCCAGTACTACAAGATCAAACGAAAAGATGTATTTTAAGCAAAACTAAATTTCTTAATAATTAAAATCAGTTACATTTTCAAGCACGGGGATTTAGCTTCATTTTTGAAAATGATTTCTATTATGTGGAATTCTTGCCAAATAACTTACATGTTCTGCATTTATTACGGAATTCCCGGAAAGCTTAAGCGTAAACGAATTTTCTCAGTGAGTGGGCAAAACTATAAATTTTCTTACAGCATGTTTTTAGAATCTAAGAAGCTAAGGTCCTCATATGTGGATCGTGATAATGAGGAGACAAAAGTGTACAAAGCAAAAAAAACGTAAGTAACTACCAAACTTAAATGTTCACTGGAGTGACCTCAAACAGGATAATAACTTAATGCAGACAATAATTAAAGAGACGAAGTCATACCCAAAAATATACTTCCTCTTTAAAAAAAAAAAAAAAAAAAAAAAAAAAAAAAAAAAAAAAACATTTTTCTTCTGCACATCTGGATTATTGACTTTTAAAATATGAGGGATACCCGCGATCTTAAAAATATGGTTCCAATAGTTTGTTCGAGAAAACGGTCAAAAATTTTAAATGTTAACTGTTTGGAATGTTAATGTTAATTATATTTCTTACGCATTCCACCGGATGTCGAGAATTTTTTAAGGCAGTTGAAAAGCCTTTGCAAACAATTATAAAATTCATTTATCTAAAGAGAATTTCTAGCAAAAATAATTTTGAAGAATTATTTATTATTTTTATGTCATTCTACTTAATAATACTAGGAATGAATTTGTATTGTATACACTAAAATTTTTTACATCGTTTCAAGAATGTGATTTCTTATACCAAAATATAAAACTTTTACATAATCGGTCAAATGGAGTCTGAGAAATTTAAGATAAAAGCGGTGATGCAGTAATTTGCTTTGGTGAGTGGGAGCAGCTGGTAGAGATTTTTAGAACTTTAATATTCTGATATTGAAAAAAAATCGATGATAATATATATAAGCAAGTTTTGATGATATAGCTATAAAGTACACCATAATTTTCCATAATATCGGTACTGCATTTGACAAAATGGAGAGATTGAAGTAATGACATACTTTATCTTTTCATACTTATAAATGATTTATATGATCCGAAAAATGTAATATTTTAATTTGATGTAATATTAGTTCCAATGAACCAAATACTGATTAAATAATTTTTTTCACTATGACAATTAAGTTGTTATATATCTTTAACTAAAAGTTTCGCTAATCTTCATAAATATTTGTCGCGTTTCAAGTCACATTAAAAAATGAATGTTATCTTGGTTTACTCTTTGGAAAATTATTTCTCTAGAATAAATAGATAAGTTTTATACTTTATCATCTGAAATATGTCATATTTATCAAATTTCGTATTTCTCGAGACGAAAATATCTTATAACTTCCATGCATCATACTGATAATAAGTAAGAGTGCATATATATATATATATA
>NC_092210.1:70333300-70342481 GCF_043381705.1 Parasteatoda tepidariorum | reverse complement strand
ATATATATATATATATTGCACTTTTAAGTAAATTGAAATATATATGTCTATAAAAGTACTGACAAACTTGTTTTTGTAAACTAATGCAGTATTTATTTAAATTCTTTAGTGATTTTTTTAATGTCTCTGTGCGAATATGTTTGTAATTTTCTTCTATCCGATACCATGTTTCAGTATTGAAAACCGAGTGAGAATATATAACTATTACAGCACTTTTAAAACTTTTATTTGCCAGTCTTATGTGAAAAACATCATGCGATTACTTCTC
This sequence comes from Parasteatoda tepidariorum, assembly GCF_043381705.1. Lineage (NCBI taxonomy): Eukaryota > Metazoa > Arthropoda > Arachnida > Araneae > Theridiidae > Parasteatoda > Parasteatoda tepidariorum. The sequence goes on along the minus strand of NC_092210.1, from coordinate 70,342,213 downwards.
TATCAAAGTTAGCAACAAGTACTGTTTTGTTATTCAATTTTGTTTTAATGTTCTACGGTCTGGAATTAAAATAAGTTTGAAACTTTTTAAGATTGTTGTATTTTGGTGATCCATGTAATATTTTAGGAAAATTATGGCACTTATTTCTAAACAGGAAATACATAAAGCATGATGTATAAAAGGCAGTAATCCCATCACTAACGCTTTTAATGAATTACGATTACATTTTTCTACAATGATTAGGAACTTATACTGTTGAATACTCCGGGACAGGGGTACTCCGGGATCAAGTATTGAAAGAAATTTGCCTTCGTGGAGGACATTTTGATGGAACTATCCCACATCTGCGTTGCATTGAGACGAAAATCACGATAACCTACCACTGTAAACCTAACACGACAAGGGGACTCTATGCCATGATCCGTCTACCGCTAAGGATATTTTGAGTCAGCACCGTGGTGGGTGCGATCGGTGTGCAGAATTCATATTGCCCAGCTATCACTGATTTTCGAACCTAGGAAACCTTATAGAGCGGTGAGCACTGTATTCTCGGAGCTATCACGGATCGTGACTTCTTAAATTAGTTTCAAACAATGTATTAATCAAATATTTTCCCTGTCGAGCTGCTTGCAGCATTTTTAACTATTTTCAAGACGTATCATCGATAATGTCAGAGTTTTTTATGTATTGAATTAGTAATAATTTAAAATATGTTCGACAGCCATTAAATCGCATAAACCACCGTAAATATGAGTTTGGGATATTGCAACATAGTAGACAGCAGAATTATTAAAATTATTCCCAAAAGCCTTCAGACAAGTTTGAAAACTCATCCCAATGCTCCATTACGTGCTGTTCCAATTCCTCATGCACCTCCCGACAAGCCATAACTTTAGTATCATATCATATAATGTATATATATATATATATATGTTCTGTAATACTTTTGCACCATCAATATAATAGTTAGGATTAGGAGAAAAAGAGGGGATTTGATACCTGACCCTTACTTTAACGAATTCAAACCATTTTTCCCTTTTGAGTGCATAGCCTCGTAGTTTCACCATAATTAGTATCTATTACCAAAATTAATTAACCATCAAAGGCTTCATTAATACAATGGATAATTTTTAATTTCTCCCAAAACGAATTAGCATCACTTCTCCAATAATTTTGCTATTTAGCACACAGCACGCAGCTTATTTTTTATTTTCAGTTAGTACCAGATACTAAAATTAATTAAGCATTATATGCATCAATAATAATATGACGATTTACTACGCTGTATTTAAAGGAATTCGTATCATTTCTCCTTAATTGATTTCTTTAATATGTAGTTTATTTTTTTATTTCAATTTTTGACTTTTACTAAAACTAAGGCTCCTATACTACCATTTCTAATTCTAATCATTTCTAACCAAGTCTAATTCAGGGGCTCTAACTAAAACTAAGAGAGCGACACACACTCGCATACATTGACAAACTTTTCATTATTGTAGATTAAAGTTGTGATTGGTTTGAAATGATTGGTTTTGTTAAAATTTGACTCCATGTGATGTTGCTACATCACATGTGTGACGATATTTAACTCAATAGTTTTTTCAGTCTTAGTTCATTTAACCACAATAGCCTTCCACTAAATTAAATTGAATAGCTAGTATTTCACCCTTTTCTTAAAGTACAAGATGTAAATATATTTAAAATAAAGTTTATCAAATAAATTTAAAGATAAGTCACATTTTATTTTAATTTGAAAGTTAGCGAATTAAGATGATCAACACGTGTGCCTTGTCGCCAATAGTTGGCGAGTTTTCAAAGTAGCAGTCACCAAATCTACGATGATCCTGATGTTTACAAGTCGTTGATTCCGGAATTTTCCTTTTAAAAAGAAGGAAGTCTCGACTAATTCAAAAATATGATATAAAGTTTGCTTTACACGTGGGCGATTGAATGCCATCTGAAAGGGAGCCTGTGGTGCGCAAGAGCAATAACATGACAATCATTTAAATTTAGTTTTATAAAAAATAAAAACAACGCGTTGCTAAGACAACTCAATAATAATTGGGTATACTATAGCCTACGTCACAGGTTGTGTTATTCCTACTAAATTTAACCCATGAACGGCATTTTCTGCGAGCCTAGAACTTCAAGCCACAAATAAACAAACGAAGTGTTTGATCGTTTAAATAGCTGCTCGCCAGATTTTATTGCATTATAAAGAAAAGTAATTGATATTCGATTTTTGATTAATAATTGATTTATGTGGATAGTGGCATTTATAGTGGTATAGAATTTAGCATTGTGTCATGTTAAATGTTATTCCTACTAAGTGGAAGTAGTTGTGTTTTTTTTTTATATTATACCCAATTACTATCTTGACGTTCCAGACATTGGGATGTAAAAGTATTAAAGGATGTATATATTTTATATTAGCTTGTAAGTAACTGTGTATATTAAATGTTGTGATGTCTCCAATATACTCCGTTTTTATTTATCCAAAATCGCACATAGTAGGAAGACAGAAAACCTTCCCTTACAAGCCATCTTCATGAATTGAACCTTTACCAGTGATATCTACGAAATAAAGTGAAGTTAGTAATTTAAACCATGTGTCCTCTATGATTCAATTTCAACAGCAATTGGGTATAATATAAAAAAAACACAACTACTTCTACTTAGTAGGAATAACATTTATCATGACACAATGCTAAATTCTATGCCACTATCCACATAAATGCCACTATCCGCATAAATCAATTATTGATCAAAAATTGAATATCAATTACTTTTCTTTATAATGCAATAAAATCTAGCGAGCAGCTATTTAAACGATCAAACACTTCGTTTGTTTATTTGTGGCTTGAAGTTAGGCTCGCAGAAAATGCCGTTCATGGGTTAAATTTAGTAGGAATAACACAACCTGTGACGTAGGCTATAGTATACCCAATTGACCGGCAACAGAATCTGGAGATCCTTCTGGAACGAAGGATCAGGTAACTCATTTGGACTCATGCTTTTTTTTTAAAACTATACGATCTCCTATTTATCCTTTTATGTAATTCCTACGATGACCGTTGTTCACCTTTTTTATGTAATGATCCATTCCCTTATTTATTTAAATTACTTAAATCGTAACAATACGATACTCCATCTTATTTAAATATTTTCTTTTTGATTCATGCTAATAATTTTACTTTTATGCATAGATAGTTTTTGCTTTTAATATTTACTGCATTTTTCTTTACGTTTTTTAGTATATATTCATCTCAATGTAACAATACGAATAGTTTTGAAAAAGCTTTACTCTGCTTGCAAATAAATTCTATACGAATAAATAACCAGAAATGACATTTACTTAAAAGCCACTTTATTTTATACAAGAATTTCACGACAACTTTTTTTCCTTCGTATTTGAAATGCTAAAAACTCTGATTTATTTTATATGTTCGCTTTTTCTCTTTTTCAAGCTCTCGGAGATTATACGAATTTCACGTAGAAGCATAAATATTGAAAAATAATAGTGCACGCAATTCCTAAGTACATTATTTTATTTCTTTTGATATAATTTAGCTGGTATTTTGATTTTTTAGATATACCATGCAACATTAAAGCTGTGCATGATACTTACTAATGTGATTTTGAAGAAAAAAAAAAGGTAGAATTTTTTAAAAGGATTGCTAATACTTACAGCTTTTTTCTTCTGTTTCTTTGTAAAAAACTCGTTTGTGGATGGCAGAACATGATTTTTACTAAAAATATAAAAAATAAAATTTGATTTGAAACCAAATGATAACAATTTGTTTAGGTTTGTGTTAAATAACTTAAGTGCTTGCTATTTATAAACGCATTTGTACTAAATAAATTGCTCAATTTTTCCCCCGTTGGATTTCCATTTTAAAACCTTATTTATTTAAACAGTGAAACCATTTAATTTAAACCATTGAATTAGATACCTTGATATATATTCTGCGACAAGCACCCTGATTTATCAAATTTGAGCTAATGTTTGTGGTGTAAGTAAGACAAGTAGCGAACCGCGTTGCAGAGCCAGCAAATAGACCTTTAAATGTTCTAATTACATAAGGAACTGTTTTTTCTTCGGGAGACGTTGATCCCTAATTCAATGGCACTTTCATGTAGCGTCTAGTTGAAACTAAACTTTTTGCTACTTTTGTAATTAATCATCACTTTAAACATTTTTTCTCTCACCAGATGAGGGAACAAAATCGTATTTTTTAATAAATAAGTCTCGAATTTCTCAAACATAGCTCTTGAAGGGAACATTTGAGATGTAATTTTTGAATACCAAGTTTTTTCCCTCCAAATAAATCTTTACCAGGTTTAGCTCAGATTTTTTACCTAACTAACATTAAAATTGTAATCAATCGACAGAATTAGCTGATATTTGGGAAAATTTTTTTAGAGATGAAATATATTAATTTATAACATATTTTCTTAATCTTTTCTTAATAGTGGAGTGAGATACAAACAGTAAACTACAGCAGAGAAAGAAAAAATACAATGCTAGAAATAAATGACTAAAGTAATCACCTCAAAAGTTCTTTTGTACTCCAATATCTTTAGTCTTGGACTAACGGGGTACATTATACAATCCTAGAAAGAAAGACCAAAGTAATCGCCTCTAAAGTTCTTTCGTACACCAATATCTTTAAACTCGGATTCACGGAGTTTATAAGGGCGATGAAGATGTTTCGTAAGGCTCTCTCAAATAACCGAAGTTGACAATAGTGTAGGTTATATACTCTTACTTCTAGTGCTCTCCCAGGCTACAACACCAAGTAATTAGTCGGAAATGGGCCACTACGTTGTGTTAACCTAATCAATACCAAGTCTGCTTTATTTCTACTTTTATTCTATATTCTCTTCGGAAGGTTTGAAAGGAACATCATTTTCCTTATATGTATGTTTCAGATTTTAGGGGAAACTTAGATAAGACCAGGATTAAATTTTTTTTTTTGTATATAGCTACGTGAATCAAATAGCATACATTTTTATTTGAATGATATATTAGCCGTCTAGTTCCAAAAACAAATGCTGAGACACTTTATTTTGAAGATATATTAATTTTTCTTTCAAGATATGCTAGTACCCGGTTTTATCTGACTCGATCTAATAATAATAAATAAATAAATAAAAATTGAAAAAATTAAAAAAAATTGCTTTTTCCTACTCAATTTTTTTAGAATAAAAATTACTACTATATCTATTTAATAAAATTATTATTATATCTATATAATAATAATAATATATTTAGAGAAAAAATCAGCCTGTTTGCCTATGTAAGCAAAGTTGGAAACTTACCTAAACAATCTTGATCGAGAAATCTCATAGTAATAGCTAGTAAGTTATTCAAATTATTATGATTTTTATACATAATAGTATGGATGGGAAGGTGATATTTATTTTTCTGGGCAATGTTGTCCGTTACTCCATAAGAAAATTGGTGTTTTTTTTACCATTTCTCACTAACTTAAACAAAGTGTCAAGATGACTAGCACACGAAACAAATAGGAGCTGTTCTTGACCTAAATAAATCAGAAGAAATTGAACGGTGGAAAAAGAACAAAGCTTCAAAATTGAACTAAGAACCCTGAAAATGCAAGCTGGAGGCTTAGGGTTACAAAATTCTGCAAGAAATAGCTATTCCCGGGAAATTTTAAATTATTTGTACAATGATGGTATAAAGCTTCTATCCAAAAAGCCGAAGATAAAAAGAATTTTATGCAATGGTTAATTTTCAAGAAAAAGCAGAAAAATCTAGCATTTCTATGGCCGACATTGTTTTCAACTTTTCATGTCCAAAAAAGGAGCGACATAACAAAATATTCTAAGATAATTTTTGAAAATTGTTTAAAAATGCATGATCATCTTACGTGCATGCAGAGTGTAAAAAAAAATATGGAAATGGTGAAATATCTCGAGAAATATACATCAAATCCAAAATGAAAGTAGCCGCATTCAATATTTTTAAAAGCTATCTAATAATAACAAAATCGATGTTCCACCCCAACCTCTTCTATTGGCGGATTAATTTTGAAACATTAAATGTGAACCTCTTTATTTTTTATTTAAATCGAAATAAAAAATAAGTATTAGTATTTAAGATTCAAGGTTAGCCTTATATCGCCCCAGATGGTCACGGAAGATCGATGGTGTGATGCCAGAATTGGCATACACATATTTATTTTCTATCTTTAAAAATATCCTTCATTACTTAAACTTATTTTTATTAATGGAAGAATTACTTTTAAAATAAATCAAAAACTTAATCTTTTTAAGCGAACATAAAATATTTATTTCTTCTCTTCCAGATCAATGTAACGGATACTTTCTTTTTATTTCATTACTTATGCAGACATATTAATTCACTGTCGCCTCTAATCGAAAACAAAAATCTATTTATAACTTTTTATTCTAATTTTCCAACGGCTAAATGTTTCGGTTGCATGGTTATAATAATTCACATAAATTTGTTGGCGACTCGTGATCGCCAAGGTGTTCTTTTTAACCCATGTGGATATGCTAGTTGGCTTTGTTTTTGGCTATGATATATTATGATAAATCGCCAAATTTTGGATCTCCTACCCATACTCTTTCTCTGTCCGTTGAGAATAAATATATTCACTTTGAATTTCTAAATTGGAGAGGCTGGGACCCCTTCGGGGGACTCCCAGTCTTAATTTTCTAACGGTCAGAAATGTTGTTCTGGCTTTATGATCTCTCAATAGAGAGTATTATTATTTCATCCCTTTAAGGGATTTCTTATTTTTTTGAAGAAGTGGCCACTATCGAAATCTTAAGTTATGATTAATAAAACCTAAATTTACATTCAACGATTTGTACATTATTTCCTGGAAACTCAACTGTTATTGTTTTATTCATTCAATATTGGCCTAAATGAACATTCATATATACCACTATCAACGATACGGCTACTGAAGGAAGCAAAGTTATTCCCCTCATCATAGATGGTATATCATTAGAGAGCTTATAGAATTATCGAATATGTCTATTCCTACTTTTTCGATTTGAAAATATATTTTTAGATATTTTACCACTTCCAAACTTTTTTTTTACGTTTTGTATGTTCTCTTTTTTTCTCCTTTGTGTCTGTTTGTAAATATTTATTATAATTGTATAATGCTGATCTATCGCTTCAGCGAGTTGAAGTTATTGAAAATGATAAATCGTATGAGCCAAATTAAAAAAAAAATCTTATCAATTGTTTCGCTTCTTTTATTCAAGGTAGGGAAGTTTAAACGAAATTTACTTACAGGTAGACTTCAATGGATAATGTCTGACTTTCTAAGTAAAATTTTTTTGTATAGGTAATTTTGCCTGACAGTTTCCGAATTTTTACTAAAAGAGAGAACCAAAAAAGTTTATTTAAACAACTTATATCTATAAGTTCTGGGATGTTCCTGAACCATTCTTTTGTAACAATTAAGCATCCTTTCGAGAAGCGAAAGTTGTTTAAAAGTTTAATAGCAATTATAGCATTAAGAGAAACAAGGATGTAATAACAAATTATTCATAAAGTATTCATTATAAAATTCAAAAATTTAATTTTAATTTATCATACATTTTACAAAAAAATGAGTATAACAGTTGTGTATGAGTACGTACATTCATGTTTTTACCAGAAAATTTTTCTAAATCTTTTTTAATCAAACCTTTATCGTCCACAACAGCTTTGAGGTATGTGATTTCTATGTAATAATATAATACTCAAGTTTTTTATTTTTTAATATGATCAGAGAACTGTAATATTTCATTGTTGACAATACTTTGTGAGTTAGATAAAACAAAAAGAAGGAAAGAAAATAGAATTTAAGGTAAAAGGCGTAGCAAAAAACATAAATATGTGTTATAATTTATTCATTTATAGCACAAAGTTGTTTACTTAACCTTTGATTTACCAAACTGTTCAAAAATATCAAAAATCTGCAAAATGTTTTGTGTAATGAAATGATGTTGTTTTCCCACTTTTACAAATATAATTTTTTTCATCCGATAATATTTTTTAAATTTGCAAAAAGTTTTAATTTGAGACTCATATTAATTTTTTTAATCTCCACTTATACAAACAAATACAACAAAATAAGAACAATAAACATCAAAATATAGGAAGAGGAAGAAAAACTGAAGTCATCCACACTAGAAGATCGCGAAAAGGCGAATATGATCATAGCCACCGAGAGTCAAGGCCTCTCAGTAGATTTGTGACGTCATCCTCTGAGGGGCTAGTGAAGCATAAGATAACGCGGTATTCAGATTTGTATTAAGAGAAAACTAAAGTAAATACTTCAAACTTTTGAGCCACGTAATATATTTTTGCTTTAGCTAATTTAATAGCACTTAAAAAAAATGTAAGTGGTGAATTTTTAGCTTTTTAAGTTATGTTTAAAGTTATAATTCTATAAAATGAACATGTAGGACTTCTTGATGCTTTTCAATAGAAATGAATGAATAGAAATGAAATTTAATAAGAAATTTTATACTTTTAATTTTAAAATCTTGATTCCTCATAACTATTTTTAATATCAAAAGAATAAACCTTATTTAAGTGTATAATTTATTATTTTCTAATGTGTAATTATACATTAGATTTAATCATATTTGAAAATAAGAAATGATACATTTTAATCATGAAACGGATGCGAGACAAATAAAAATATGTTATATCATGGCAGAAAAGAGACAAATAAAGAAATAATAGTTTTATTGGCACATTTATAAAATTTTTTATTTTACATACACTCTTCCAGACTTATAAAATAAACATAAAAATGGGAATAAAATGAGAATAGTACATATAATCTGGAGCAAACTCAAAATTTATTTATCCATAAGATTGCAAAAATCTAAATTTAAATTTTATTTTATTAATTT
>NC_092210.1:70314807-70331028 GCF_043381705.1 Parasteatoda tepidariorum | reverse complement strand
ATATATATATAGATTAAAGCTGTGCATGATACTTACTAATATGATTTTGAAGAAAAATAAAGGAAGAAATTTTTAAGAGGATTGCTAATACTTACAGCTATTTTCTTCTTTTTTCTTTTCAAAAAAATCGTTTGTGAATGGCAGAACATGATTTTTATTAAAAATATAAAAAATAAAATTTGATTTGAAACCAAATGATGACAATTTGTTTAGGTTCATGTTAAATAGCTTAAGTGTTTGCTATTTATAAAAGCATTTGTACTAAATGCATTCCTCAATTTTTTTCTCCGTCGGATCTCTGTTTTCAAACCTTATTTATTAAAACATTGAAACCATTGAATTAGATACCTTGATTCTGCGACAAGCACCCTGATTTATTAAATTTGAGCTAATGTTTGTGGTGTAAGTAAAACAAGTAGCGAACCGCGTTGCAGAGTCAGCAAATAGACCTTCAAATGTTCAAATTACATTAGGAACTGTTTTTTTCCTCGGAAAGACGTTGATCCCTAATTCAATGGCACTTTCATGTAGCTTCCAGTTGAAACTGAACTTTTTGCTACTTTTGTAATTAATCATCATTTTAAAAAAAAATTTTCTCCCCAGATAAAGGAGCGAAATCGTATTTTTTAATAAATACGCTTCGAATTTCTCAAACATAGTTCTTGAAGGGAACATTTCAGTCATAATTTTTGAATGCCTTGTCTTTCCCCTCCAAATAAAGGCCTGGTTTGTTAGAACGGACGCTTTCACTTGACGTTAGCGGTAACCTGTCGCCCACTGACGACAGCAAAAAAAGTGGTTTGTAAGCTCAGCTGTAGAAGACGTTCAGGCACAGATATTACTTCTCATTGCGCATGCGTAAATGACGTGCGACATTGTTTATTTTGATTTTGCAGTCGTTGCTTTAAATTATTATAAATTTGCTGGAAAATGGATCACGCTGAAAAACAAATTATGACGCTATTAATTCAAGAGGAAGAGGAGGAAGAGGAAGCTAGGATTAGATTATTCTTTCAAAATAAAGAAGATGATGAAATTTTTATTAATCGTCCGACTGAAGGAGCATTCGCTGTTCTGATTCAAAGACATTTAATGTTTAATGATGAGAAATTTCGGCAGTATTTTCGCTTTTCAATTGAATTGTTTCAAAAACTATTTAAACTAATCGAAGGAAGCATTTCTTACAGAGTGTGTAATAGAAGGAAGCCAGGACCGGCTTATGCATGTCGCGGCCCCTTGGCAATGCTGGTCTCGCCCCCCCCCCTACCGTCTTCTAACTTCCTAATACATTTTTTCGCTAACACAACACTTTATTCATAATTACGCTGTTTTTTACTATATAGGTTATTCAATAAAAATATTGAATCAAACGAAAAGAATATAAGTAATTAATATATACATTTAAAACAAAATCATACAATAAGCTTAAATATTAACTCTTCTAATTTTTTTTTTGACAAAATCGTTCAAAACATCCTGAAAGTTAACCTTTTCCAATACATCACTGTTTATAATTACTGTTTAAGAAACATAGTCAATTTTTTTCTCTGTAGCACAGGGTCCCTGAGCGTGGCGGGGCCCCTAGGCAGTTGCCTATAGTGCCTAATGGATAAAACGGCCCTAGCTCAGATTTTTTAGTTAGCTAATATTAAAATTGTAATCAATCGACAGTAGATCGGCATGTGTAGGGGGCAGGGAATTGTCCTTGCATCAGAAAGGTCCAGGGTTTGAGTCCCGGGCAAGGCATGGATGTTTCTTTCTCTCTCTCTGTGTTCTATGTCCTTTGTGTGTGAATGTGACCCGCCCTATAAACGGGTTGTGGTTGTGAAATGGCGTGGCAGAAGTTGAATTTCTGGCCATAGATGGCTCCACTGAAAGAAAACATTAACAATCGCACCCCCACTGCCTAAACAGACATACGACAAAAAAAATTCAATCGACAGAATTAGCTGTTATTTGGGAACATTTTTTAGACATGAAATATAATAATTTATAATATATTTTTTTTAGTCTATTTTCAATAGTGGAGTGAGATACAAACAGTAAACTACACCAAAGAAAGAATAAATACAATGCTGGAAATAAGTCCATGCTATTAGTTGGAAATAATGACCAAAGTAATCACCTTAAAAGTTCTTTTGTACTCCAATATCTTGAGACTCGGACTAACTGGGTATAAAATACAATCCTTGAAAGGAAGACCAAAGTAATCGTCTCTAAAGTTCTTTCGTACTTGAAACTCGGTTTCCCGGAGTGCATAAGAGCGATGAAGATGTTTCGTAAGGCTCTCTCAAATAACCAAAGTTGACAATAGTGTAGGTTATATACTCTTACTTCTAGTGCTCTCCGAAGGTACAATACCCAGTTATTAGTCGGAAATGGGCCACTACGTTGTGTTATCCTAATCAATACCAAGCCCGCTTTATTTCTACTTTTAATCCTTATTCTGTTTGGAAAGTTTGAAAGAAACATCATTTTCTATATACTTTTTAGATTTTAGGGGAAATTTAGATAAGACCAGGATTTAAATTTTTTTTTGTACATATCTACGGGGAATCAAATAGCTTGCATTTTTATTTGAATGATATATTAGCCTTCTAGTTCCAAAAACAAATGTTGAAACACTGTATTTTGAAGATATATTAATTTCTCTTTTAAGATATGCTAGCACCCGGTTTTATCTAACTCGATCTAATAATAATAAATGAATAAATAAAAATTGAAAAAATAAAAAAAAATTGCTTCTTTCCTACTGAATTATTTTTAGAATAAAAATTATTATTATATCTATATAATAAAATTATTATTATATCTATATAATTACAATAACATATTTAGAATAAAAATCAGCCTGTTTGCCTAGGTAAGCAAAGTTGGAAACTTACTTAAACAATCTTGATCGAGAACTCCTATATCAATAGCTTGTAAGTTATTCAAATTATTATGATTTTTTACATAATAATATGGATGGGAAGAAAATATTTATTTATTTATTTTATGTTGCCTCATACTCCATAAGAAAATTGGTGTTTTTTTGATCATTTCTCACTAACTTAAACAAAGAGTCAAGACGACTAGCACACGAAACAAACAGGAGCTGTTCTTGACCGAAATAAATCAGAAGAAATTGAACGATGGAAAAAGAACAAAGCTTCAAAATTGAACTAAGAACCCTGAAAATGCAAGCTGGAGGCTTAGGGTTACAAAATTCTGCAAGAAAAATTTATTCCAGGGGAATTTTAAATTATTTGTACGGTGATGGTATAACGCTTCTATCCAAAAAACAAAGATAAAAAGAATTTTGTACAATGTTTAGTTTTCAAGAAAAAGCAGAAATATCCAGCATTTCTCTGGCCGTCATTGTTTTTAACTTTTCATGTCCAAAAAAAGGAACGGCGTAACAAGTTATTCCAAGATGATTTTTCAAAATTGCTTAAAATTGTTTAAATCATCTTACGTGCATGCAGAGAGTTAAAAAAAAGTTAGGAAACAATAAAATATGTCGTGAAATATACACCAAATCCAAAATCAAAATACACTCTATAACAGAACAACCGACGCACTCACGCCTGCACACTGCCAGATTACAGTGGTGCATGGCTCGATCAGGCTGGAATGATGCCGACTGGGGACGTATAGTCTTTAACGACGAATCCTGCTTCCAACTGCGTCCTGACGATCATCAAAGACGTGTCTGGAGAGACACAGGGCAGAGGGGGGATCCTGCCTTCACCATTGCACGCCACTTCGGCTCTCAACAAGGCATTATGATCTGGGGTGACATTTCCTTTGACAGCCGGACCCTTTTGGTCGTCATTAGAGGTACACTTACTGCACAGCGGTACGTCGACGACATCCTAAGACCTGTTTTGCTACCGTTCCTTTTGCAGCGCCCTGGACTGGTTTTTCTGGACAATGCCAGACCACATACGACACATGTTGCTATGTACTGTCTGCAAGCTTGTCAAACACTTCCTTGGCCTGCCAGATCACCAGATCTCTCTCCCATCGAGCATGTCTGGGATATGATGGGAAGGCGATTGCATCTGGCACGGAATGTTGACGACCTCGTTCAACAATTGGATCAAATTTGGCAGGATATACCGCAAGAGACCATCCGAGAGCTTTATCGGTCTATGCCACGTCGTGTGGCAGCTTGTATCAAGGCTGGAGGAGGGTCAACACCTTATTGAACTTGTTACTGTAACTCTGCAATAAATTATTTAATTATTCTGAAATTTTAATCATTTTATATTCTGTACATTGTCTTCCGATCCACCAATTTTCGTTTCAATCGGACAACTCCTTCTTGGCGCGTCGATTTTTTTGTTATAGAGTGTCGACGCATTCGATATTTTTAAAAGCTATCCAATGATAACAAAATCGATTTTCCACTCCCAGCTTCTTCTAGTGGATAGCTTTTGAAACATTAAATGTGAACCTCTTTTTTCATTTAAATCGAAATAAAAAATAAGGGTTAGTATTTAAGATTCAAGGTTGGCTTTATATCGCCCCCTGAGGACTATGGCAGATCGATGGTATCATTAGAGAGCTTATAAAAATATCGAATACGTTTGTTTTTACTTTTTCGATTTGAAGTATATTTTTTTGGATATTTTACTGCTTCCAAACTTTTTTTACGTCTTGTATTATCTCTTTCTTTCTCCTTTGTGTCTGTTTGTAAATATCTATTATAATAGTATAATAGTGATCTTTCACTTTAACGAGCTGAAATTATTGAAAATAATAAATCGTATGGTCGAAATTAAAGGAAAAATCTTATCAATTGTTTTGCTTCTTTTATTCAATGTAGGGAAGTTTAAAAGAAAGTAACTTACAGGTAGACTTCAATGAATAATATCTGACTGCCTAAGTAAAAATTTGTTGTATAGGTAATTTTGCCTGACAGTTTCCGAATTTTTACTAAAAGAGAGAACCAAAAACGTTTATTTTAAGAATTTATATCTATAAGTTCTTGGATGTTCCTGAACCATTCTTTTGTAACAATATAAGCATCCTTTGAAAGTTTCTTAAAAGTTTAATACAAATTATCGTATTAAGAAAAACAAGAATGTAATAACAACTTATCCATAAAGTATATCGAGCTAAATTTAAAATTTTAATTTTAATTTATCATACATTTTACAAAAATGAGTATAATAGTTGTGTATGAGTACGTACATTCATGTTTTTACCAGAAAATTTTTCTAAATATTTATTATTGAACCTTTATCGTCCACAACAGCTTTGCGATATGTGATTTCTATGTAATAATATAATACTTAAGTTGTTTATTTTTCGATATGATCAGAGAACTGTACTATTTCATTGTTGACAATACTTTGTGAGTTAGATAAAACAAATAGAAGGAAAGAAAATAGAATTTAAGGTAAAAGGCGTGGCAAAAAACATAAATATGTGTTATAATTTATTCATTTATAGTACAAAGTTGATTAGTTAACCCTTGATTAACCAAACTGTTAAAAAATATCAAAAATCTGCAAAATGTTTTGTGTAATGAAATGATGTCGATTTCACACTTTTACGAATATAATTTTTTTCATCCGATAATATTTTTCAAATTTGCAAAAATATTTTAATTTGAGACTCATATTAATTTTCTTAATCTCCATTTATACAAACAAATACAACAAAATAAGAACAATACACATCAAAATATAAGAAGAAGAAGAAAAACTGAAGTCATCCACACTAGAAGATCGCGTAAAGGCGAATATGATGCGGTCTCTAATTTAAGTCCGTGGTGTGCTTTGCAACCATGGAGGTGTTTTCAATTTATAGGTTTTTAAAAGTTACCCCGACAACAGTCAGGATGGTCATATATGCAAACGATAGAGGTGTCCTCCTAAGAAGCCATTGCCTGTTAGGTGTCAGAAAAGGAGTACTGCAAGGCCGATCTGGTATTGCTTCCATCTCTGCCACATTCAAAATTTTTTTCTTTATACTTCTTCGTAGCCAAGAAGAGATCATTGTTTTCGTTGTGCATTGTTACGAATTTGTACCCGTTTCGTTTAGAGCTAGCACCTGATCCCTATTGTTCTCTGTGCAAGAGTCAAGCTGTTATGGATGGCGACCACATTCTGTGCTGCAGGGCCCTCCGCGTGTCGTCGTCTACCGAGCGATATTGGGAGGAAAGAGCGCTCCCCAGAAAATGACTTTCTACTTTCTTGTTTTGTTCCTGTGTTTTTTTGCTTTTTAACATGTCAATTCACCTCTGCCATTCGAAATAAATAAATGTTACAAATTTGTTTATATATGTATAATTTTGTGAAAATTCTTTTGTTATAAGGCTAAATATCTATGGCAGACCCTAAATAAACAGTTTAATTAGAAAACCTGGAAGAACGTTGCGTAATTCTAATGTTATTAAGAGGGAAAATTACGCCTAATGCATTTCTTATGGAAGATTAGTTTTGGCGACATTTTTGACTACTTAGCGATACTTAGTGACCATTTTGGCAACGAAATAACAGTTCTGGATTTGCTAAAGGATTATGAGTGTGTGGAAATGGCGTTTATCACTCGCCACTGGGAAATTACCATTCATTTTCGCTCTCTCTCTGGACAGAGAATCACGCGGGCTTACCACTCTTATTCGCCAATGACTCATTGTTGTTTGTTTCGTATGTTACATAAAACTGGTGGGCTGCTCCCCCTGCCCGCTAACGCTCGCCAATCCCCGAAAATTGCTACGCAATCTTACATGGTTTGCTTCGCAAGCCAAGCTCGCTTCGCTCACTACTAACTTAGGTACATTGCAAATGCACAAAATTCTAAGAATTCAAAACAATCATCCAAATCCATATAAGAACTTTTTTTTAAAAAAAAATTGCATCTTTTTAGTAAATACTAAGTCATTAAGATAAATTTGAATTCAAATAAATGACATGTAATTCGTTAAACTTATTAGAAATGTGCTATAGTATAAAATCTTAAGATGAAATTTCTAAAACTGATATCTCTTTAAAAAGGTGAAAATTTTGGCTATAATTAAGTCTATTAAAAATTGAAATTAGTGAGTTGCAATGTAAAAACCTGCATAAACAAATAAATTCTAGTAAAACAAATAAATTCGTGATATAAATCAAAAATCGTCGAATAAATTCGTAATGTATAAATTCGTGAAAAAAAAGCGCTTTCGACAAAATACAAAAATGGAGATCTATCGACAAAGACTTATCACTTCTGCCTAGCTACGTCCTGACGATCATCAATGAGNTTCGACAAAATACTAAAATAGAGATCTATCGACAAAGACTACTCACTTCTGCCTAGCTTATGCTCTCTCTGGTTATTTCAGTGTCCGTTTTTAAAAGCGCTATATGTAGAGCCATCTCGGCTAGATTTGGCATCTGACATTTTTAGCGGCAATCGTTGGTCGATTTTCTAGCGTTGGCATTCGGGGAGTTGTAATGAGGCATTTTTTGTAGCCGTGTAAGAGAAATATATGTATAGATTTACTTGTTTTAGTCATACAGTCCACTGTTGCATTCATTTGTATCACAAAAACCCCTCCATTAATCTTATAATTACTATTAACTAGAAGAATCAATAACGTATCATAACTTTTCCTTCATATTTGCCTAGAGAAGCATAACACATTCCATAAAAATTCGGAAAACCTGGAAAATATATACCAAAATAATTTAAATATTGTCCAAAAGTCATGTTTTTTTAATATTTTTTATAACAGTTAGTAGAGTACAAACAAAATGTCGGGATGTACCTCTGAAATTTGCATATTGTTAACAGCTCAACTCAAACGTACTATAAATTGGTAGTAAGGCTTCTAACTAGAAAGCGTTAAGAGCGTGGTAATTCATGATCTTTCTTTTCAAAATTTAATTCAGTTAAAATTTTTTTAAAAAAAGCACATGAAATCCATTTTTATAATATCTTGGGTAAAATTTGAATGGCAACATTTCTAATTTTAAAGACGTAAAAATTAATATAATATTTTTTAATTTATCAATTTATAGACTTTTATCCATTAATTCATATATAAAAAAATTTTTTATTGCGAAATTATTGCTTTCTAATCGTGTATTAATATAACCAAAGCAAAATTTATCAATACATTGGTGTGAGGAGGAAACATGACAATTACATAGGAGGAAACATAACAATTGAGAGGAGGAAACATAACAATTGAGAGGAGAAAACATAACAATTGAGAGGAGGAAACATAACAATTGAGAGGAGGAAACATAACAATTTTATAAAAATTTCGTAAACAAAATTTTATTAAGTAAAAATATCACAACTTTTTTTTAAATAAAATGCTAATAAGGCGAGAAAAGCGTCAACACTAATCTTGATTTTTGACTGATTCTAACTCTTCAGTCTTTCTTCCACTTTTAAACGCGATTTAATTTATTGTAAATCTCTTTTCATGTCTCTAATTATATATTTTATAAACAAAAAGAGGATTCGTAAATCGTGAATCACTGGGAATAGGCCACCGACAAGCAATTGCTTACTTTTCAAATAGTTAAAGGAATTCAACGTTAAGCTTCGTATGGGGAAACTCATCGATTGTTTGATAAAAAAAATATTATTTTGGATTTTAATCCTCGCGTTAATAATGTCTCTCTACATTAAAAAATCATGAAGGTCTCCACCCACATCATCGCAGTTTTAGGCGTAATACTTAACATTACATTTTGATTCGCTGCGCAAAAACTGCAAGACTTAGAAATTTTAAATTACGAGAGGGTACAAGAAAAACAAACAAGGTGCATGATGGAATGAAAATAAATTAGCATTCGATTATTTGCTCCAGTATTATTAACATTTTCATTTGTAGGAAAAAACACCATGCGGGGCACTCTGCATTCTGTAAGAATAAAACTACTAATTGGATACGCTGAAAGGAAAATTTTTGTTTATAAACTTAACGAGCTTTATTTAAGTTAAAAGTTAGGGGGATTTGCGTGATCAAATCCTCAACAAGTGGTTTATACTGGATTCAACGTACCTGCAAAACCTTGTGGACTCACTTCCAAACCAAATTCAGGTTGTTATCGAATCCAGAGGGGGTGTTATACGCGATTAAATGATGATTTTCGTGTTTTCTCTAGGGGTTACTAATTTTTTGTCCGGTGTGCTTATATTGTATTAACAAAAAAGGGAATTCGTAAATCGTGAACCACTGGGGATGTGCCACCGTCAAACAAATGTTTACTTTTCAAATAGTTGTAGGAATTCAACGTAAGCTTTAAAAGTTCCATATGGTGGATCTTACTAATTGTTTGATTAACATTTGCCATAATAACTAGTATAGTTGCATTTTAAAAGAAGAACTACGTATATGTTCGACAATGATAGTTTCTTTTTAATATTCCAATATCATGATTAACTTTTCAATGTTCCTGATTAATATATTAAAATATTAAAATGAGTATTTATCGTAACAAAATTAATATTTATCGTAAATTTATTTTCGGATTGTTTTCCGAAACACCTGCATAAATTAACTTAATTTTTAATTATTTTATACATAAAACAAGTTTTTGATTAAATCCTTCGTTGTAATGTCCCCAATTCAGTGAAGTTAAATTAACTATTCTATAGGATATTCGCAATTTTTAAAAGAGAATGTTTTGCACGCGCGCAATTTTACGTAGCATTGTGTGTTTTGGTATCATATGTCTTATATTAAAACCTTTTGGTATTTTATACGATAACTAGAATCGGTCATTTTGTTTAGAGTATACAATATACTGTCTCATTCGTAAATTAATTTTCTACAATAGTAAATGGATTATTTATGGTGGTTATATCTGGTTTTCGTAAGCTTAATGCATTTTTGTCTTGTATAATTTGAATTATAGATGATTCTTGATCTTTATGCACTTATTTTTTCTTATAATTCAAGTAATAGGAAAACGATACAGTTTGCATAATTCCATAAATTATAAATTATTTATATCAGTAAATAATTTATTATTTNGGATGTTTCCCAGACCGTCGCCAATAGCCCATTGTGCAGCTCTAGTGTGACGTAAATTAGCAACAACAACAACAACATTTTTCGCTCACTTTTTTTTTTAAACTTTACTTTACATTTTAATTTGCTACGCAAAATATTTATGACTTAGAAACTTGAAATTACGAAAGTGTGCCAAAAATTCTATTGAATAACGGAAAATAAGATTCGATTAATAGTTTGAGAATCATTTACTTGAAAGAAAATCTATGCTGGCCTATCAACTGTCCACCGAAATGAAATTGCAGAGTTTTAGTTTGATTGCTGCATTATAAATTTAACACAAATTTCTTTCCTTCTCTAACTTCAAAATTGTGTGAAAATTTAAAGAGCTGTTTTTGTGATTTTTTTGTTGCTTTTAAACGATGATTATTTATCCATTATTGCCGAAAAGTGCATTTTTCTTGAGATCATAATTTCACGAGCTCGCGTTTGTCTTGTTATAAAATGTAACAAAAAATGGATAGTTGAACAAAGAAAAAGAAGTAAGCAGCAGTCAGAAATAAAACAATCGGATGTTGCCAGATTTTAAATCTTAAAATTTGTATAGAATTTTTTTTAAAATTATGAATATCTCAAGAGAGATAAAAACCGCATGCAATTTGAACTGTTATGCAATATAAGGTTATAGATCTTTAACATGCAATATTACTTCACATTTTTTACTTCACTTAAGTCACACATTCAATATTTCTAATTTAAAATATTTTTTTTTCCGCGAAGAACTGATTATATTTTTCAAAGCTGCAAACAACATTTGTTTATTTTGCTACCATTATTATTATAACAAAAAAGTTCTTACATAAAATTACACTAAATATAAGCTCACCGGACAAAAAATTAGTCACCCTAGTGCGCAAGCATCGATGAATCGTTAAGTTTTGTTAAATAACGCGGTGGTCAAGTGACGTGTTCAACTACGGGCTCACGCGATCAAAGGCAAGTAGCCATCTGTGTGATACATTTGTTTGAAGCGGAAATTGTGTGTAAATATGGGTAAGAGATGTGATAAAGTGGCAAAAAGGGGCAATTGTGCTTGGCCGTACCCATAGTCATACAGTGAATGAAGTTGATGGATTTGTTGGTGTTTCGATGCGGACTGTTCAACGTGTCTACAAGCAGTAGTGTAATACACGTGGTCACAAAAGACGACATCAGACTTGTGGTCGGAAAAAGATCCTGCATGAAAGGGACCGGAGACGTGTTTCACTACTTGTCATTCAAAATCGCTTCCAAATCCGACAGGAATTGCTTCAGTTTATAAATGAAGGTCCATCCCAACCTGTTAGTGAGAGAACATTGCGACGGGAGCTGCATGCAATGAACATTTGAGCCGAACATCTCGTAAAGGGTCATTTCTAACACAGGCACATAAAGCTGCACGACTTCAGTGTGCTAGAAGTCACCGAACGTGGCCAGTTGCAGACTGGCGGAATGTAATATGGTCAAAGGAATCATGTTTTTGCCTTTATTCAAAAGACGCACGTCGACAAGTGCTACGAAGAACAGATGAAGCATTTTATCCTAACTGTGTGCAAGGTCAGGTGTAGGCCAAAGGTGGGTTTGTCACGTTTTAGGGGTGTTTTCCTTACTCAGGATTGAACCCCCTCTCTGAGGTGCCCGTTAACATGAACCAACATGTTTGTTTGAACATTCTGGATGATTAGATGTTGCCTTTCAATCAATATTTTCATAAAAAATGTGTTATTGATACCCCTATGTTTCAAGATGAGTAATCAAAGTTAATCGGTCTGGAAGAATCTGTGACTGGTTTTACGAACACTCAAATACGCAATTACAACTCGACTGGCCTGCAAAATCACCTGACTTGCACCCCATTGAATATATGTGGGATATGTTGGAACAACAGGTAAAACACTGAAATCAGCATCCTCGCAATTTGGGGATTTGCGTGATCAAATCCTCAACAAGTGGTTTATACTGGATTCAACGCACCTGCAAAACCTTGTGGACTCTCTTCCTAACCGAATTCAGGCGGTTATCGAACCCAGAGGCGGTGTTATACGCGATTAAATGGTTATTTTCGTGATTTCTCTAAGGGTGACTGATTTCTTTGTCCGGTGTGCTTATATTATATTAACAAAAAAGGGAATTCGTAAATCGTGAACCACAGGGGATGCGCCACCGTCAAACAAATGTTTACTTTTCGAATAGTTCAAGGAATTCAACACGAGCTTTAAAAGCTCCGTATGGTGGATCTCACCCATTGTTTGATTATGATTAACATTTGCCATAATAACTAGCACTAGGAGGCTTCGCCCCCTGCTCGCTGGCGCTCGCCAACCCCCGGAACAGCTTTCGCAGTTCATTTCGGATTGCTTTGCAATCCGATGATCGCTTTGTTCGCTCATTGGATACGATCTTAACGTCTAGCTTTTGTATAATTTTTGAACACTGAAGCTCCGAAAACTTTTCTCTGTAGAAAATTCTAAACCTGTGCATTTCAATATTAATTTGAAATTGCAAACAGTTCACATATTTTTCTTAATCACACTATTCTAAATTTCAGTTGTTGAGAAAAGTAACTGTTGTAAGTTTTGCTTTAAAGTCTTTTCCCCCAGAGGGCTGAAACCATGTGTTGTAAAACAATATGAAATAGTACTGAACGCCGGATGTAAAGCATCGGCTTCGATGAAGATAGTTTTATGAGAATTTTTTTGATAATTCGGTGAGAATTCACCCGATTAGACATATGATTCTCTCTACGTGCTCCTGCGCGCCGAAGCCTATCAATTAAAACGTATTAGCGTTTTATATAATTTAGATTAGCCATATGATGCTCAATACGTGCTCTTGCGCGCCGAATCCAATCAATTAAAAATGAAAACTGTTGCCAACGCGAGAAAAGAAATATCATCGGTTTCATTGTTACATACGTACGTATTAGCGTTTTATATAATATAGATAGATAGTTGCATTTTAAAAGAAGAACTACTTATATGTTCAAAAATGATAATTTCTATTTAATATTCCAATATCATGATTAACTATTCAATGTTCCTGATTAATGTATTAAAATGAGTATTTATCGTAACAAAAAGGTTTTATATAGTTGTTTTATTAATTTTCGGATTGTTTTCTGAAACACCTGCATAAATTAACTTAATTTTTAATTATTTTATACAAAATTAAACAAGTTTCTGATTAAATATTTCTTTGTAATGTCCCCAGTTCAGTGAAGTTAAATTAACTATTCTATAGGATATTTGCAATTTTTAAAAGATAATGTTTTGCACACGCTCAATTTTACGTAGCATTGTGTGTTTTGGGATCATATTTCTTATATTAAAACCTTTTGGTATTTTATACGATAACTAGAATTAGTCATTTTGTTTAGAGTTGAAGGAACATTTACTTAATTTACATTACAGTTATACTGTCTCATTCGTAAATTAATTTTCTACAATAGTAAATGGATTATTTATCCCTTGTTTTCGTAAGCGTAATTCATTTTTGTCTTGTATAATCTGAATTATAGAAGATTCTTAATCTTTATGCACTTATTTTTTCTACTAATTCAAGTAGTAGGAAAACGATACAATTTACACAATTCCATAAATTATAAATTATTTATATCAGTAAATAATTTATTATTTTAATTTAATGTATAAGTTATACAAAAATTGCGAAGAGGAAAATTGCATTGCGAGTATTAAGAAAATTTTATTTCTAATTAATATATATTGGGATATCTATCTATCTATATATATTATTGAAATTACACTTTTGTAGAAGTAATTTTGTATGCGTAGCATCAATATGCTTTGTAATATACTGGAGTGATTTGAAAAAGTCTATACTGATCGGAATAATTATTTTCTGTTAAATATTCTAAATATGTTATGAAATTTTTATTATTTTACTGAAATATTAAGATATTTTGATATTAAAAATAAATAATATATTTAGTAATATTATTACATGGAAACTGGTTAAAAATAATTTTATTTTTTATCGCATCTGGATGGTATACTATTAACATTTTTAAATGTGTTATTTTTTATTGATGGTTTGCCAAATTTTTAAGTTTATATGTTCTTACTTTCTAAACTACATTCATAATTAAACTAAAAAAATAAATAAGCTGTATTGAATACTTCAAAGTTATACGAAATAAAATTTTATTTCACTATTTGATTCTGAATGCACAATTTTTGCCAATAAAATGTATTGTTTTGTAAATAAAATGAAAATCACGTCTCAAATAGAATTTTGGTTCAAGTAAGTACTTATTCGTAATGTTTCACCACTTTATTTAAAAAANAAAAAAAAAAAAAAAAAAAAACACCGCAATTTTTAAAAAAGAAAAAAAAACTTTTTCTATCATTTTTCTTTCGAGAAGAAACATCGTCACAGATAATATGCAAAACTTCAACACCGGCGGTAGATCATGATGCATGATGCCACATTCTTAGAGTTATGGCTTTGTACAAAGATACTTTCGCTTGAATCAATGCCTCATAGAAAAGAAAGGCTGAAGCACGGATTGCCATAAACAAGCAATGTGACCCTTTAGTAGTCCAAACGTAATGACATATTTCGTATTTTTTTACACTGTGCAGCTTAGTAGCCCGAACGCAGCGACATCTTTCCTATTTTGCCTCCACTGCGCAGTTTATGTTCGTTACGTCGGACTACTAAATTGATCCGTGATGAGGCCTTCTTTCTTTTAGGAGGTGTTGCTTGAACCCAATCGGTTACGCTGTAAAAAATGGATACTCAAATGTCACGAAACTTTCAAACCGTTTTTTTGGAATCCGAGCAAAATTTTCTTCAAAGTGTCTAAATAACTGCCTTTACTTTTACTAGGATCAAATTGCGACAAAATTGAAAAAAAAAATTCCATTCTATTTTTTTTTCCAAAAGAAAAAAAAAGAAACTCATAGCTTTAACGTGGACACCATATAGGTGAAGAAATATCGCCAACCGGCGCAAGAAGGACAGATAGAGCAGGGGGATAAATTACACCCGTGCTCGTAGCGGGATTCGAACTCGTGATCTCCCTGGTACGAAGCCAACTCCTAAACCACCATACAGTACGAAAAGCTTGTTCTGACCATAGAGTTGAGATAGTAGGTAGAGGAACCAAGCTCGCTTTATTCCTTCCGAAAAGACATGCCGCACATACCAAGCAAAGATCTGGAGTTACGTGTTGGAAAGAGTGCAATACTTGGCGCAATATCACAAATGTTGGCGCACTAAATTTTTTAACCAGCTTTATTTCGATAATACCGATGCGCAAATAACCGCAGAATTTGAAAGAGAGAAAAAAATATTTTCGTTAATCACATTTCTTTAATATTATTAAATCGGTTTTCAAAACATAAGGAGTTTTTTTTTAACAAATAATTTTTAATTAAAATATTGCCTTCATTAAAATTTATTCATTATATAAAAATAAAAAACGATATTTTGCGCCACTTATATTTATTACAATATACAGAAGAAAATTTTTGTAAATGTTTTTATTTCAAAGATCTATTTTTTTAAAAAAATTAACAGTATATATTGTAATAACTATTATTACATTTAACTACTGTTATTTTTTTAAAAAAAATAATAACTTCGATATGAAAATCACGATTTTTTTTACACCTACCAGGGCTTAAAATGTGAATTTGAAAATGGCATTTCTTTTTTAATGAAACTTAAGTTCGTTTAAAAAATAAATGTAATCTTTACGTTTTAAAAGTTTTATCTCTGTTAGATAAAAAAAATTGTAAAATTAAACAGATTGTCTGAAAAAAGTTAGATGCTTAGAAATTAAATAAGGAAGTAAAAAGGTTCAGTTTTAATACGTAAAGGATACGTTAATGTTGCAACACTTTCATCATTATTATTTATACTCACCAAGAGACTGCTCCAGAGGTAATATTAAATTTCGGGAAAAATAGCTTCGAGGAAGAAAAACCGTTTTTAGTAGAATAGAATAGAAGACATATCTATATTATATAAAACGCTAATACGTATGTATCAATAAAATCGATGATATTTCTTTTCTCGCGTTGGCAACAGTTTTCATTTTTAATTGATAGGCTTCGGCACGCAAGAGCACGTAGTGAGCATCATATGTCTAATCGGGTGAATTCTCACCGAATTATAAAACAAATTCTCACAAAATTATCTTCATCGAAGCCGATGCTTTACATCCGGCGTTCAGTACTATTTCATATTGTTTTACAACACATGGT
>NC_092210.1:70301667-70314404 GCF_043381705.1 Parasteatoda tepidariorum | reverse complement strand
CTGAAAAAAGTTCGATGCTTAGAAATAACGTTAATGTTGCAACACTTTTATCATTTTTATTTATGCTCACCAAGAGACTGCTCGAGAGGTAATATCAAATTTCGGGAAAAATAGCTTCGGGGAAAATAAAACCCGTTTTTAGTAGAACAGATTAGTTAGAAAACATATTTTTGATTAAATTTAATTACGTTTAGAATTTTATTTATATATTGAATACATTAAATTATTTATACAATAAAGATTATTTACATTATTAATTTAGAATTTTGACTTCTTTTTTTCCTGACACTTAAAATAGATATTTTCAAAAATAAACTGCTGTTGCATTTTAACTTAATACTCAACAATTTGTCTAAATATGAAATAAAATATTTATTCTAAAATAAAAGTTTTCAGTGCCGAATAGAGAAAAATATCAGTTTAAAAGCATTAAACTAATAAAAGAAAATTATAAAAGAGTTTAATTAGAAATTTTGCTTTTTATTTCATGTACAATCTAATTCCATAAATTACAAGGGAAATTGAATTGTTCATACAAAAGCTTTCGTAGAAAAGCTTTCGAAATTTAAACAAGAAATACGTAAATAAGAGGGCAGACAATTGGAATTTTTACTTTGTACTAACTGTAGATTGAAACTGATAATTATAACTAAAAAACCTTACTTTTATTGTGATAGAAATTGCAATTTATGCAACTTTTTATGAGGTAAATTTATGCAACTATTATAGGTCAATATATATTTAATAACTTTTATACAGAAAACCAGTAACTTTAAAAGTAACAGTTAAAAATATTTTATTTTACAAATAAAGAAACCTTAATCATCTTATAGACATTAAAGAAAATTACAATGCCCCTCCATAAAAAATGCAATTTTCTTAAAAATAGTAAACGCATTTAAAACAATATCTTTTAGCCAGCTAGCAAATAAAATATATAAAATCTATACAAAGGTTAAAAAAAGTTTTAATTTTACAATAAATTTTACAGGAATTTTTCAGGATGTTAAATCTTTGCACCACAGCCAGCTGTTAGCCTTGGCCGTCTGAACAGTTTATTCCATACCAATCCATCACGTGCTAGTACACTGCACTAATTTACTCCTATACAACTTAGTCATTTCTATGTTATGTTTTCTGAATTTGTTGCACTAAATCAAACTAATTCTACACTTTAATATACAAGTAAAATAGAGTATTTCCAATATAGCAACTATTTTTAAATAAAAAGGAGATAAACGAGTACTTAATGATTATATTAAATATACCATAATTTATTTTCTAAATAGTACATAATTTTGTATTCATTTTATGTATAGTAACAGAATTATACAATTTTATTAAAAATTAACACTAAGACTACTATACACTATTTTATATTTAAATACTAAAAATATTTCATAGATTTTATTCATTCATCAAACATATAAGAATATACAAATAATTCGTTTTTTAAGCATTCCTAAGTAATTAAAAAAACACAACTTCTTATGTACCATATTTCTTATTTAAATATATATATTAGGAAACATTTCAGAACAAGATAAATATTGGATTTTAGTAATGAAGAGGTTTTTTTCTTTCTCTCTTTTTTCTTTTTTTTTTGTAATGGCGGGCACTTGGAGCTATTGTCCATTAGCCACGGAAAGTGCCAGAACTGCTAATTCTCCTTTCGTTACCCAGTGGGCACCAGTAGCGAAGCCACGGTGGTGGAGCAGCGTCGCCCACGTCACACTACCACAACCCGTTTATAGGGCGGGTCTCATTCACACGCAAAGGACATAGAACACAGATAAAGGGAAAGAAACATCCATGCCTTGTCCGGGATTCAAACCCAGAACCCTTGTGAAACATTTTCGTACAATTGTGAAGGTTGTAAATATCATTCACACACTTTTTTAAAAAAATACAAAAAATAATAAAAAATTACAAGAAATTTTTTTAAAGTTTTAAAATATTCAAATCGAACTTCTTTACTAAATACGATTCATTACAAAATTATTTA
Organism: Parasteatoda tepidariorum; assembly: GCF_043381705.1. NCBI lineage: Eukaryota > Metazoa > Arthropoda > Arachnida > Araneae > Theridiidae > Parasteatoda > Parasteatoda tepidariorum. The sequence continues at coordinate 70,312,399 of NC_092210.1, read as the reverse complement.
AGAAAAACCATTTTTTAGAATTTTTTCCACGTTTGCGCTGCATAAGATAACTACTTTAAATGCTCATATCATGCGCAATTTTTAACAATCTTTTTTTAATAAATTTAAAATAATAATTTCGTTATTAATTAAAAATTTTTATAGAAATTTTGTTTAATTTTGTTTAATATTTTCAAAATTACTGCAGAAAAAAAAGCAAGACAAAAATTTTATTTTGTGACAGTAATCATATCTCCTTAAATATTTTAAACTAAGTTAACAATATATCATGAAATTATTGCAAATTAAAAAGTAATTGATGCAAGTTACAAGCTTATGCAATGTTTTATGGCATAGGGGGCTCAAAAATACTTTTCCTCGTTTGTAGATTATTGTCGGTCCCTCAAATCTCTGAAAGCTTTAAAATTTGTTGCATGATCTAAACATCTGAAAAAGTTTTTAGTGTTTCTTGAGAAATTAAAAATGAAAAAAAAATTAAAAACTGAAAATAATTCCTTTTTTATTTTAGGGTAGTGTATGCTACAATTATTATTCCTAACATCCATTATAAAAAGATTAACTATCCATTTTAAAACTATCCATCTAACTATCCATTATAAAAAGTATGAAAGGGTAAAATTATAAGTTGTGTTCAAATATGATTAACAGTTCTTAGTTATGATAATTACTAAGATTAAAATAGCAAAAAATAGCTTGTGATGAAGCTTCAAAACAAAGAAATGAAAAGTTTTTCTCAAGAACACACATAAACTTGATACCTCAACAATAAATGCAGTACTTTAACCAATAATAAGGAAATTTCTCACCCTTTTATCACCTGTTAGTGGAAGATTTAAAAAAAGTTAAAGTATATTTAAATTCGTAATGATCAAATATCTTTCACTGAAGTAGCAAGCGGTGATGTAATTTTCAGTAGTTTTGAATAAATAAACTTTTTTACTGTATCTTTTGTACATGCATGTAAAATAAGGAATTTGTGTGTGCAGGTGTATCCGCATAATAGATTGCGAGTATACCGAACATGACTTCAACATGAGGCGAAATGAGTATATTTGCGAACAAATTACAAAGCCCGATTTTCGATTTTCATATTAAATTTTTAATTATTAAATATTTTAAATGTGAATTTTTCGATATTTACGCACTGTGAAAATTAGCAAAAAAAATATATATCATAGAATTTTGGTTTGATATCTAACGTAAAATTAGACCTTTCCCTTCGAAGTGAACCGCCTCATTTCTTTTTCTTAGGATGATTTTTTCATTTTCAAGAAAAAAATAATTTGAGAAACACACTTTTTAGTTCCCTCGAAATTTTTAAATTGCGACATCCATTTATATAACATATGCAGTGCACTTTTCTATTCATTTAAGGTCCAAAAGAATTAAAAAAAAACATATAATTAGACGATTTTTAATTAATTTTTAAATGTAGAGAAAATTAAAAATATTTGATTCCTTCGGCAACTCTTTTTACCGTTGATGCCAGATTGTTTCACCTCTCGGGCGACGCATGCGCTGTATTCAATTTTATTTCATTTCATAACAGTCGCTGAACAGCCGACTCATTTTTGAGTGTACAACACAACTACGAACGTTCAACTCCGTAGTCTTGAAATTTTGAACACAATCCACAAGACAAGGGGGCTTCTGGATCAAGTATTGGGAGAAATTTGCCTTCCTGGAGGACTTCTTGATTGAACTCGCCCACATTTGCGTTACATGGAGAGGAAAACCACAGAAACATTCCACCGCTAGCCTGACGGCACGGGGACTCTAACCCACGATCCAGCTACCACTAAAGATATTTTACGTCAGCACTGTGGTCAGTGCGAGATGGGTGAGGAATTCAATTGGACGAGCCTTCGCTGAGATTCGAACTCGGTTCACCTCATTGGGAGGCGAGAGTTATGGTGTATTCAATTATTCTCAGCCTTAATTGCTTGAAAGCCTTTTTTATACTACTCATTATGTATTAACAGAAATGTATACCTTTGTGGTTCAAGATAGGATCTTTTGTACACCTTTCAGTGGTTCTTTAATCCTCGATGCAAAGGTCCACTGAAAAATTTGGATTTTAATATTTAGTATGAACGTAGTAAAACATAAAACAAAGGGCATTACCGTCATTTACTAGTTTGATAAGTATAATATTGGCAACTAGTAATTCAATGTATTTTTGTTCTTTTTAAATTATTTTGGTGACTTTAAGTTTTTATAACCCCCAGAACCCCGCTCAATTTTTTTCACATAAATTAAAAAACACCTGTCCAAGAGTTTTACACACAGAACATATCCTGGATGAGAAGAATGAGTTGGGCTTCTATGAGTCTTGAGTCTATTTGCTTTTATCATATAAACGTATGTCTTTTCTCTGCTGTTTAACGGAATTCCAAAGAATATCAATCATCTTTCTCGATTGTGTGCGGTCAATATTGCATTTACTTCTTACTAAAAAGATCTCAAACCTATTTTTAGTAACATATTTTTTTTATCAATTGTAGATTACTGATTTTCAGATGTATCAATTTGTAAAGAAAAGATGCGGTGTAAGATTTGTGCTCAGAAAATCATAAAATAAGATGGAACTAAAATATTTTTCGTATTCTTACGTTTTTATTTTATATCTCGGAAAGGAAATATTTTTCCGAAAACTTTTAAAGATGATTACTTTTAGAAAATTTTCTTTCCAAGAAAGAAAAATTGCTCTTCTTTCCTTTTAAAAATAATTTTTTAAAGAATGATTACAGTAAGATAATTTTGTTTTCAAAAATATTAGGGTATTTTAACATTTTTTTTCCTATCTTTTCAGGATAAAAAATTAGGAAAGGATATTGAAAAGACATTAATTATACTTCGGAAAGACTTTTCTTAAAAAAAAAAAAATAAACAAAAGTTTTTAAACAAGCAATTTTTTTGAAAAATGCTTTTTTATTTTATTTCCAGGTAGCAAAAGAATCCCGGTGTATTAAATGGTGACTAGTGCACGTTACATCTGTTGGGGTCGCAAAGCCCCCCAAGTTCCCGTAAAAATCAATAATTCTGGGGGTAATGAATTGAAGATTCATCGTTTTCGGATTCAGGTCAAAATTACAATCTGCTGATGGATGAAAAGTGTGACAATGAGTTCTCCCTGTGAAACCGGATGTGACGTATGTGTGTGGCAAAACTGTAGTCTTGGTCATAGATGGCGCTACTAAAAAACAAGAAGCACATGGTCTTCAAGCAGGCTCATTGACATTGGCAAATGGCACTTGTAAAAACAACAACTTTATAACGCAAACACTTTATTTGCTACATTTAATATAAATGTAGAACAAGTCGACATATTTCAAGCGTTCAAATATAGGCATCTATTTTTAAGACTCATTCGAAGTGAATAACAAAAATAAATAGATTTAAAAATGAAATTGCAATGTTGACTATAGAAAAATGGAAAAGAAAATGAAAGTGAAAAATAAAACTAGAAGAACCATGATCGCCGAGAGGGGCAAATCAGGACAGGGTGCATTTCCATGCACTAGATGGAGAGGATCTCACCCTATTAACTTGAATAAGTTCCTTCAAAATCCTGTATCAGGGCAATCTACCACTGAACAAACCGGATGCGTTTGAAAATTTTCTTTATAGGAGCATGATAAATTTGTCCGTTTTCAAGAACAATTGCACAACATTTTAGGAAATTTTCTCATAAATTTAACTCACATAACCTTACAATTATTTTCACCTGCGTCGTAATAGCCTATCTTGATGGTCTGAAATCGGTTTTTATTCATATAAATGCTAATTCTTCAGTTAATAACATGAGTTTTACGCCCTACCACCACAGAGTTTCAAAACGCCTTCTGCTCTGACTTGCCTTTCTCAGCTATCATGGTTCCCCCCAAAAAAATTTTTCTTTTATTTAATTAACCATTTCTTAATTGGCAATTTCACATTCCTTTCGAAATTTGATTTTTCTCATTCATGTCTAATCTGTCATTAGAATAGACGTCTATTTTTAAACGTTTAAACATGTCGACTTTTTCCACCAGAATAATTTATGCAGCAAGGAAAAAAAATGCGTGCGTTATGAAGTACATCTTTCAGCTTCAGTTTCTTCAGATATTTCATTTCATTCAGGCGTTAAATATGTTCTTGTTAATAATATTCCAAAATGCAATTTTGATCTCATTGCTTAAGTCTATTAATTGTGATATAATTATGGTTGACTAGTCTCGTCAAAACGTGCAGAAATACGTAAATTAAATACTCCATTTTCCTATATTTTTTCAAAATAACTAATAACAGATAACAAATGTTGTTTTTAAATATTCTAAAATGCTAAGTTTAGCTTTTAATTTAAAACTCAAAAGGAATAAATGCAAACTTTGAATAAGGAAATTTCTTAAAACACGAGGGAATATAATTGAATTTAATTTAATAATACTGAGAATTAAATAATACTGACAAATTATTGAGCAGCGTAATTATTTCTTTCTCAAAAATAGATAAAAATATTTGAAGGAATGAATTAGTTCAATTCCTTGATTAATAATAGATTTAGATTTAATTACTAGCTTTTAATTTACCATTGCAGTCTTTGAAAAAATTTTAATCTCTAAATTTAAAGTTATTTTCAGTATTTTGATTGCTTTATTAACATATATTCGAGTTTATAAAGATTAAAAAGATTATTGTTATTTATTCAGCAAACAATAATATTACAAACATAAAATAATATATAGCAACAAAAATATTTGTCTTCGATAAATAATTGTACACGATTTCTTCAATTTTTTTTGTTGTACTTTTTCAATTAACTGTTTAAAATTAAAAATGATTTATTCGTTTAGAAATATTTTAGTGCTAGTTTAGAATAAAAATAAATACATTTGCGATCTAAGTTTGCATCACCATGTATATCTTTATTTATTCCTCAAAAGAGACGAAAAATGTTTGGAGAGAGAGGGCTGAAAGTTCAGGCGCTATCCAGGTTATCTGATTTGGGTCAAAATTATATGACTATTCGAAATGGTCCTTAGAGGAGAAACTAGCTGCATGGTGTGCGTATTTATAGAAGTAGATATTACACGGTGTTTCCTATTCACCACCATTAATATGTGGTAGAGCTCCTGACAACTAACTTTAGTTAGAGAGAAACGACAATAGCTTCAAAATTGTTCAAAACATTGGGGCTACGAGGGAGAAAATGGAATGGTTACCACACATAGTGACGTTACTTTCTATTTTCACTTTCTTCCTCCATGTTGAAATCTTTTAGCTTTCACAGTGATTTTTATTGAATTTATTTTTTTATTTTTTTGGTATCACGCAATGTTTTATCTAAAAGATATGTTAATAATAAAACTGAAATGAATAGCAATTTAATTGAAAACATATTGTTGATAATTAAAAAAAAAATTAAATTGGTAATTTTTTTAATCGTTATTTTAACTAACATATTTTTTATTACCGGAATAAATATTTTTAAGCAAAATAGAACGATTGTTTTGAATTTAAAATTAAATTGGCATTAAAGTAGCTAATTTACTCTTCTATAAAGGGATAGAATAATCAATTAAGAATTCATTCATGAAATCTTAACTGATGAAAAAATAACTGTAAGATTAATATGAACATATATTGAAGCCGAGAAAATATTTAAAATAACANTAAAAGTTCAGGCGCTATCCAGGTTGTCAGATTTGGGTCAAAATTATATGATTATTCGAAATGGTCCTTAGAGGCAAAGCTAGCTGCGTGGTGTGTGTATTTATAGAAGTGGAAATTACACGGTGTTTCCTATTCACCACCATTAATATGCGGTAGAGCTCCTGACAACTAACTTTAGTTAGAGAGAAACGACAATAGCTTCAAAATTGTTCAAAACATTGGGGCTACGAGGGAGAAAATGGAATGGTTACAACACATAGTGACGTTACTTTCCATTTTCACTTTCTTCCTCCATGTTGAAATCTTTTAGCTTTCACAGTGATTTTTATTGAATTTATTTTTTAATTTTTTTGGTATCATGCGATGTTTTATCTAAAAGATATGTTAATAATAAAACTGAAATGAATAGAAATTTAATTAAAAACAGCATATTGTTGATAATTTTAAAAAAATTAAATTGGTAATTTTTTTAATCGCTATTTTAACTAACATATTTTTAATTACCGGAATAAATATTTTTAAGCAAAATAAAACGATTGTTTTAAATTTAAAATTAAATTGGCATTAAAATAACTAATTTACTCCTCTATAAAGAGATAGAATAATCAATTAAGAATTCATTCATGAAATCTTAACTGATAAAAAAATAACTGTAAGATTAATATGAACATATATTGAAGCCGAGAAAATATTTAAAATAACAAGTTGCAAAACTAATTAAAAAAAATAATAAATCAAATTGCTGATGTGTATTGTTGGCTTCATAAATCTAAAAGTGCAACTTTATTTTCAGTTTGTTTGAAAATTTTCACCTCGAAACAATTTCTTAGCAAGAAAACAAATTTTTTTTATCAAAAAATTAACAATTCTTTCGCCTTGTAATAACTTAAATATCTTCATAAAAGTAAAAAGTAGACCTACAATAATTTGAAATGGTAATATTTATTTCGCAAAATAAATGTTTTTTCACATAAAATTTTTCTATGATAAAATTTGAATAGAATAATTTTAAAAGCATTTTTACATAGCTGTAAATTTGAGATTCCGTCGAATAAAAATATCTTTTCCTTCACTCCTAGTCTATGAATAAAATCTTGTTTTACTTCGAAAATATTTGCACTCGACCCATCACAGAGTACTACCCGTTAGTCGTAATTCTCTAACGAATTTAGATAGTAGGAACTCTTGTAAAGATAGAGCAGGGGACAAATAAGCAGAATTAATAATTTTCTCAAAATATCACAAAATGACTAATTAAATAACCTAAATGATACATTTAATTTATATGGTATGCAAGCAAAATTTTGTTCAGAATCCGAATAGATTTAAATTTCAAGGCATTTAAAATCTACAGTGCGCATGTCTTACCCATACTGTAGTATGCGAAAGATGGGTACCCACATAATTAATTGCATAAGTTGAAAGTAAAAAGAGTACTAAAAGCATGAGTCTTAGCACACCATGCATGGAAACAACTAATGCAGATTTGGCATTCGAACCGCTTTTATGGCTGATGGCATTCGAACAGATGTAGACCATCCCATTTAAGAAGTCCTGCATCATCGGACAGAACTCAAAGGTCGAAGAAGAAGATGTTTTTAATTCCTTACATTTAATTTTCGCAAATAAACTGATGATGAATATTTAGTCAATTCAGCACCATACTTCGATTCTTGTAAAATACAAGGCCGTCACCTGCTAACGATTGGAAATATCAAGGAAGCGGTATTTTAGATCTCCTATAAAAGTTTTCTGAAAAAAAAACTATGTAAATACAATTCTGCAATCAACAGTTTTTTATAAGTTGTCAAATATTATATAGTTGCTTATTATTTGATTTTATGCAATTAACATTTACAGAATTGATCTAATAAACATAGTCCCCTTTGCTTGGACAGGAGAGTGATGTAAAGTTTGGAAGGCCTAATGCTAATTTTGCATTTAGCCATGTCTCGAGAACTTTTTAAGTGAATCGAAAACATTTTGCGCACAATTACTAATTTCATTTGTCAAAATATAATTTAAAGCAAAAAATAAATTTTAATAAATATTTATTATTTTATTTGTTGTTGTCGTGTCTATGCATGCAGTGCTAGTGCAAAGATTAGAGTCCTCCAAAAGTCTTGATAACAAGATTTGCAAGTTCTGGAGCCCGATGGCCGTGGAGAATTTCGATGGGCGGGTGCTCCAAGTTGAAAGAGGGAGCCGATAATGGCTTGGTAGTCAAAAACATGGTCTGGAGTTAGTTGCAAATGAGGATAGTACTTGCAGATGGGATAGGATTTTAGATTGGTGTGTGAGATCTTCGTACCTTTGAAATGTCTAGTATGTAGCCCAACTATTGTAGAGGAGAGGTTTCTTGGGCAGTTTAGATCGGGGATTGTTGCCTTGCTAAAAAGCTCGTTGAATATCCTTCGCCTGGGCATTCGCATTTGCACAGGTGACAGCTCGAGGTTGATCTTCGTCGCTTGCTTCCTTTGCAAGGGCATCTGCCCATTATTATTTTACTTAATAATAGTTAAAAAAATTATTTTAAGATATACAATTTTTTTGCATCATTACAAAGTAGGTAATTTCACTTGGCAAAATGCAAAATTTCAGCGAACTCAGTCGAATTGTTCTTGGGAAATCAAACTTTAAAAATGTTGTATATTTCGAATTCGATTTCTCATCAAAAATTCCCCCGATTTCACTCAAACTTGGAATTTTGTTAGGAAAAATCACCTACTTTAAAATGGCGTAAAAAATCATATATCTTACACTTTATTTTTTTCGTCAATTTTTTCATAAAATAATAAAAAATAACGATAAATATTATTATTTATTTTTTCAATGTAATTATATTTCGATAAACGAATTTTATAATTTTGCGTCAAGCTTTTCGATTAATTTAAAAAGTAATCAAGATATGGCAAAATACGTAAAAAGTAAAATTAACATGACTCCTGACTAAACTATTGGGACTATACTTTCCCTACAGCGGCTACCCCTTTTGTTTTGGGGGTCAGAAATCCAAATTCGTCCAAAAAAGGTACGTTTATTCCGAGAAAGTACATTTTTGTGTCTAATTTCTTAAAAGACCGTGTGCACTAATTAATTTGCATATTTGAGGTAAATCTCCTCGAACCATTAAGATTGGGTCTTTGAATGTGAATATCTGATTTCATCATTTAATCAGAGGTTATTCAGAGTGGTCAGTTTATTTTTGTCACCCTGTATATTTCAGATCGTATGATATAAAAAAAATTAAAGGTTAGGTCTTCCGCGATTATAAATTTTCAAATGTTAAAATTTAAAATTTTTCTCTAGATTACCAAAGAGCAAAAATTGTAACAATTTACAGTAAAATTACATAAATTTTTTATATATACATATAAAATTGTGTAAGAAAACTTTTCTTTCTTTTGTACTTTTTCTCCCGACCTTCTGCTTCCAAACTCTGTCCTTGAGACAAAATCGATACTTTTCCAAATCATCTCCATCTTCACTTATTGCATCACATCATTCCAGCAAGTCTAAGAGTTCAATCATTGCTAAGTGACCGAAATGTCGACATGGTTAATTACTCATCACTCATCTGAAATCTCAGTTTCATTTTTTTTCTCCCTTACATTATGCAAAAAATAGGGAAAAAATAATATTATATAGTGAAAAACTTTACCTATAAAAGACCAGAATCCGTTTTGAAAGTCAGCACAATTCAAGTAACTATATGGAGATGGATATCGCCTGTTTTTACACATACAATAAAATGAATGCTTAAACTGTTCGAAACAGTTAATTTTTATGCATTTGATGAATTGTGCAATTAAATTATAATTTTTCTGGGTCAAAAATATTATAATTTTTTTATTTTGGCAAAATCCATATTCTTCATTTTCTTTGTAGTGATTTATTTTTGAGCCGATTCCAACTAAAAACTATAAAACTTTTAACAAATATATGTAGTTTTCTGTGTTTAACTATGCGAGATTATAATTTAATCGCATTAAGCATACTGTATGAAAACAAATATTGAAGTTTAGTATAATAAATTCATAGAAATGATGGCGCATTTTCTAACTAAAGCTATGAATTTTGACAAGCTTGCTGAAGCGTTCTCAAAAGCAAATTTAATTGACTAACTGTTAAAAGAGAATTAGGTTTTAATTTTTTTTAATGTTAATTATTTATTAAATATGTGTCTATAGTTTCAGGCTCACTGAGAAATCTCTATGGTGAAAAGTACCAGAATATAATGAAATTCACCATATTTCTGGCCAGATTTCAAAATCTGAAACTAAAGAGAAAATAGAGTAGTGGGAAATATTTTTTTAAGGCACGATTAATTTAATATAAATATATGAAAATGAAACGAAGATAGAGAGTAGTGGGATGTATTAATTTAAGGGACGCATAATTTAATATTTTGAAATCTGGCAGCATAGTTACGAATTATTTCTAAACCTTTTTTGCAAGATAATGCTAAGTGCATTTCATTTGTTCTGCTTTCTAGCCTTATATGTTCGTGTATATTGCTATTTGTGTTTTGTTTTCTATTTTTCCAGAAGTTTTGCGATTATTGCTAGATTAAATTATTTTCGATTCGGTCTCTTTCTTTTCCTCACTTTATGTACTGATATACAGGGTGTTTATAAAGTCCAGGACCCATTTTGATGCTTAGTAACTCGTAAAAAAAGTAGTGCGTGAAGTCCCTCCGCGCGGAAGAAGTTAAACTTCGTAACCTGCGACGTTAATTGTAGAAGAATCTGCAGTCGTAGAAGGATAACTAGTTCTATTCAACGATACAAAACAAATGAAATAAAATAAAAATATGACCACCGAAGCCGACGTCTTCAGGGGGTACCGGCCCCGGTAGGCATTAAAAACAAAACCATTTCTATTTGAGGGAGAAGCAAAAGCTTAAAATATCTCCCTCAGTACCCCTATGGTTTTGCATAGAGGTCCAGGAAAAACAAGATACATTCAAAAGAATAAACAAATTACGAAAAGAAAATCAATAAAAATCATCAGAAAATTAAAAACTCACAGTCACAGGTCAAGAATCAACTTCAAAAGCTAAAGGAAGTTAAAACTG
>NC_092210.1:70270563-70299731 GCF_043381705.1 Parasteatoda tepidariorum | reverse complement strand
ATGATTCGTGAGAATGCTGATAATCATGTATTGAAATGCAGACAATTATTTCATCAATACATTGTTGACATGTATGCAAAAATAGAAAGTGAAAGACTCCTCTACATACGACTAAATCAAGTTAAATTGCGTTCTGAAGAGTACATCCATTTACGTGATGCAGTTGTAAATGATGGCAATCTCAGTGAAATTGGAAAAATAGTCATTTTACCATCCACATATACAGGCAGCCCAAGACACATGCATGAATATGCACAAGATGCAATGACGTATGTTCGTGCATATGGTCGTCCAGATTTTTTCATCACATTTACATGCAACCCAGCATGGGATGAAATAAAGGAGCTTTTATTAACTGGACAATCGCCATCAGATCGTCATGATATTTCTGCACGTGTATTTAAACAAAAGTTAAAATCCTTAATGGATTTTATTGTCAAACACCATGTATTTGGAGAGACGCGCTGTTGGATGTATTCCATTGAATGGCAAAAAAGAGGTTTACCACATGCGCATATTTTAATATGGATGATGGAAAAGATAACACCTAACAGAATTGATGAAATCATCTCTGCAGAAATACCAGACATTGAAATTGATAAAGACTTGCACGATATTGTCTCGAAAAATATGATTCACGGTCCATGTGGCTCCCAAAATAATAATTCACCTTGCATGTCAGATGGAAAGTGCACAAAGCGGTATCCTAGAGACTTACTTGCTGAAACTATTTCAGGCAATGATGGATATCCACTCTATCTACGACGATCTACCGAAGATGGTGGAAAATCCATTAAACTAAAACTACTCAACAATACTATTGATGTCGATAATCGTTGGGTAGTACCATATTCTCCATTACTACTAAAAACGTATAACGCGCACATAAATGTTGAGTACTGCAATTCAGTGAAAGCTATAAAATATATTTGCAAATAAGTGAACAAAGGAAGCGATATGGCAGTGTATGCAGTGGAAAATACAACTGCTTCTAACGATGAAGTCACCCAATATCAACTGGGACGCTACATAAGTAGCAATGAGTCTGTATGGCGTATTTTATGATTTTCCATTCATGAGCGATATCCAACCGATGTTCCTTTGGCAGTACATCTTGAAAATGGACAGCGAGTGTATTTTACATCAGAAAATGTACGTGAAATGCAAGAGCAATGTCACCACCGCCAACAACATTAACTGAATTTTTCGCATTATGTAGAAATGATACCTTTGCAAGGACGCTACTGTACTCTGAAGTACCAACTTATTTTACTTGGAATACATCATCAAGAAAATTTCAGCGTCGTAAACAAGGTAGAGCAGTACAAGGTCATCTAAATTTATATTCCACAGATGCATTGGGTCGTCTGTACACTGTACATCCAAATAATGCAGAATGCTTTTACCTGAGATTATTATTAATCAATGTTCGGGGACCAACATCTTTCCAAGAATTAAAAACAGTCAATGGCCATGTGTGTGCTACATTTCGCGAGGCTTGCCAGAAATTAAGTCTCTTAGAGAACGATGCTCATTGGAATATTTCACTCGCTGATGCTTCTAATACAGCTCAACCACCACAGATACGTACACTATTTTCCATCATACTAACTACATGTTTTCCGGCTAATTCAGAGGATCTTTGGGAAAAATATAAAGACTATATGACATTTTACATTGCATGCGTAGAATAAATGCTGATCCCAACATTCAGTTTACATCAAATATATACAATGAAGCATTGATTTTAATTGAGAATGTGTGTTTGACAATAGCCAACGAATCACTGACAGAATTTGGAATGATTGCCCCAAATGGATCTGGTAATGACATTTTCGATCGTGATATACAACGAGAAACGCACTTCGATGTTAATGAATTACAAACATTTGTTCAAATTAATCTTCTGAAATTGATATTAGAACAACGAACAGCATATGGCACAATTATAAATGCAATATCTAACAAGAGTTGCGGCTTATATTTCTTAGATGCACCTGCAGGTACTGGCAAAACTTTTCTTATTTCAATTATTCTGGCAACTATAAGACCGCAAAATAATATTGCACTTGCTATTGCATCATCTGGTATTGCAGCAACTCTTTTGGACGGTAGTCAAACAGCACATTCAGCATTGAAATTGCCATTAAATGTGCAGGTAATTGAAATTCCAACATGTAATATTAGCAAAGATTCTGGGAGGGGAAAAGTACTAAGATCATGTCAGCTTATAATATGGGATGAATGCACCATGGCACACAAGAAATCATTCGAAGCACTCAATCGCACATTAAAAGATTTGAGAGGATATGAGCAGCTCTTTGGTGGTGCACTCAATTTGCTAGCTGGTGATTTTATACAAACTCTACCAGTCATACCCCGTTCAAAACCAACAGATGAATTGAATGCATGTCTCAAATCATCAGTGTTATGGCGGTATGTGGAGAAAATATCTTTAAAGACCAATATGCGTATTCAATTACAATAAGATCAATCTTCTGAACGATTTACAAAACAATTGTTAGATATTGGGAATGGTAAAATAGAAATGGACCAATCCACACACTGTATTACATTACCAGAAAATTTTTGTCACATTGTAAAATCCACTGATGAATTGATTGCAAAAATTTTTCCAAATTTATTGCAGAATTATAAAAATAATCAATGGGTTAGAGAGCGTGCTATATTGGCAGCCAAAAACATTGATGTGAATTTAATAAACTGCAAAATTCAAAATGAAATACCTGATGAAGAAACAACATATAAATCCATAGATACTGTTGTCAATCAAGATGAATCAGTTAATTATCCAATAGAATTTTTAAATTCATTGGATCTACCAGGAATACCACCGCATATTTTATCTTTGAAAATTGGTTCCCCAATCATCCTTCTACGAAATATAAATCCACCGCGACTATGCAATGGGACTAGGCTATCAGTAAAAAAAAAATAATGAATAACATAATTGAGGCAACCATTTTAAATGGAAAACACCAAGGAGAACATGAAGTACTACCACGCATTCCCATGATACCAACGGATACTACACTATCTAGCCATTAATGACCGGACACCCCTTGAAAGGCAGGTGGACTCGTCCTGGCGGAATAAATACGCAACCTGTGGTGGGGGAAAGACCATTCGCAAGCAGGCGACGGCCATACGAGTGTTAACAGTGAAAATGAGTGGACGGCGAGAGCTGAATGAGGCGGAAAAGGACATGATCATAGGCTCCCACCGATTTGGTCATTCCATACGTGCCATCTCCGACAAGTTTCAGATACATCGGTCAACAGTTGGTGACGTCGTGTTGAAATGGGAACGAGAGGGAGTGATAAAACCGCAGTCCCGACCCGGCAAGCCCAAAATAATGTCCGACAGGGATCGACGATCTCTTCGACGTGTAGTGAAGGCAAACCGACAAATGTCGTTGGACACTGTCGCTACCAACTTCCGGGCTGCATCTGGCAGTGTTGCCAGTGCACGTACCATTCGTCGGGAGCTGATTGCACAAGGATTCCATGGACGAGCAGCAGCACATAAGCCAAACATCTCTCCATCAAACGCCCGCCACCGATTTCAGTGGTGCAGAGCACGTCGCCAGTGGACAGTAGAGCAATGGAAAAGCGTTATGTGGAGTGATGAGTCACGCTACATGTTGTGGCACTCTGATGGACGGGTGTGGACCTGGCGAATGCCCGGAGAACGGTACCTACCGGAGTGCATTGTCCCCACTGTGAAGTTCGGCGGTGGAGGAATTATGGTGTGGTCCTGTTTCTCATGGTTTGGCCTTGGACCCTTGGTGTTAGTGCGTGGAACCCTGAACGCAGAAGGGTATAGAGACATCCTGGACAATTCGGCGCTTCCCACCCTGTGGCAACAGTTCGGTAATGGCCCGTTTGTGTTTCAACACGATAACGCTGCCATTCATAAAGCACATGCCATCACGGACTGGTTTGATGAAATGGGGGTGCAAGAGCTTGACTGGCCATCCCAAAGTCCCGACATCAATCCAATTGAGCATCTCTGGGATGAGTTGGAGCGCCGGTTGAGGGCCAGACCACAACGCCCCAAAACCACCACTCAACTCTTCGCCATGTTACAGGAGGAATGGCGGGCAATACCTGCCGCCGTGTACCAACACCTAGTGGATAGCCTTCCTAGAAGGGTTAAAGCTGTGATTCGGGCGCGTAGCGGCCCTACGCCCTACTGACTTGATACTAGCACCTCATGTATCCGAAATGAGAGGTGTCCGGTCATTAATGGCCAGATAGTGTATATTTGAATTCAAACATCTACAGTTTCCAGTAAGACTAGCCTTTGCAATGACCATTAACAATGCACAGGGACAATCATTGCAAGTATGTGGATTAAATTTGATATATCCATGCTTCTCACATGGACAGCTGTACGTTGCGTGTTCACGAGTTGGAAAACCATCCAATTTATTTGTTCCTGCACCAGATAGGAAAACAAAAAATGTTGTATATTTACAAGAACTACTAAGATAAAGTTCACCACCAATCATCAAATATCATTAATTTCATGATGATATCGTTTGCAATATTGTTTAATATCACAAGTAAAGAAACATGTTTATTCTACCATCAACTATGTATATCTATGTTTCATTATATTCAACTGACATATATGTAGGGATAATTTTATTATTAATTTCCATTTTGATGTATTGTATACATTTGATCAACGTGTGAACGGGTACAGCTAGTTTTATTATGAAAATCAAATAAAAAATAAGATTTTGCTTCATAATAATATAAAAAAGAATAATAAAATTATTAAACATATGTCAATAATTGTTAAATTTAATTTCTTAAATTTCTTACATTTGGTGTGTGTAAAAAAAATTTAGTCTTTTTCAGTATGTTTTAACACATTTGAAATTATTTCCAATTCAATAGTTGGTTATCAGATTTATTTCTCAAGTCTAAAATAGTCTAAAAATACATTTCATTAAGGTTTTTTATTCATTATAAGGCCATGTAGTTAATAATCAATTATGAAGAATTGTTTGATAATTTGTTCACAAGAACTACAGCTTAAAAAGTTGATATTTTTTTATGTCACAATTTTATGATTTTGGATGGAAAATTGATTAATTACAAAATTTTCACCATCGTATAAAATAAAAATATCAGTAATATTTAACTAAAAACATGTCTGGTCCATTAAAGACCTAACTTTTCGTTATTCCTGTTACTTGAAAAACATTGTTATGCGAGGTTGCGTGTTACATATTTTGCTCATACATATATCTTTGTTTTCAAGGTAAAATTTCCTTCGCTTTCATATAAGAAGACCCTAAGAAAATCTAACTTGAAAAGAAAATCCATTCCGGATAAAAATGGAAGTGTATTTAATGAGTTCTTGAAAACTACCTGCACGAAGACTATTAAAGCATCACAGAAAAATCTTGCACGATTTTACTTTTTGGGATTATGTCATGTTTTGTACAATTGGATGATAAAATGATATTAAATGGTAAACTTTGAATAAATGAATGTCATAATGATATGATTGATAAAATGATATGAAATGTTAATGCTTTGAAATGACTTTCAATTTTTTTTAAATGACTTTCAAAACTTTCTGTTTTTAACGTTTTCTTTGTCATAGTAGTACGCAATTTGGCTTTAAATGAAAACATTGGATTGATTTATAATCTGAATATAACGTTATGATGCTTACGAATTGCATAAAAAGGTTTTCTACTATTAGTATACTAAATAGGCAGTAAAATCAATGTATCTCATTTTCTCATTACTTCGTTTCCCATATAAAAACAATCATCTTGTAAAAGCAAAAAAGAAAAAAAAATCGATTATTTGTTAAATGTGATTATTAAACGTATCGATTATTTGTTAGATGTTTAGTATTGTGTCAAGGATTGATGTATTGAATACTGTTCTAGGAGTTCTTGCCTGTTAAACAGGAAGAAGAAAGTTTTTTTTTTTTATGACTGTGACTGAATCAATTCCTGAATCAGCAATCAGTACCTGCGTACTTAAAAAATATGAAACTACATTTTTTTCCTACCAAAAAGAATGATAGCAAAAATTTTACCTCATTATGAAAAGCTTTTAACATAATTGATTTAAATGGAGAGAGAAGTAAGCATTCGTTGTTATTTTTTTTAATAAAAATGATTTTAATAAAAAGAGATATTTTTTTAATAAAAATGGTGAATTTTTCATGTTCATAATTTTAGCATTTATAATTATTAAATGTCGAATGCCGAAATTTTCAGGCAAATAGGCGTTCTATTAATTTAAAATCTTTAAATCAAAGATTACAGTGGTTTTTAAGAAAAACACTTTTTTCCTCTTTTTATTTTTCCTCCTTTTATCTTTACTTACTCATGGACATTATGGAGGAAAACACCAAAATTTTTCTTGCTCGGAATTTGACATTTTATGCTAAATACCATGATACCTTACCATGATGAAAAACCTTAATAATACCATGATGAAAAACCTTATTAAAAAATGTAATTTTTCACAGTTCTACAAGTACATGGTTAACGCATTACTAATTATTTCGCAACTCTACCACTTGATTGTTATTTACATTTATTTCAAATTTGGTTAAAATTGTCTGGAATGTTGTTTATGTTTTATTGATAAATTTAAATTTCTATTCAAGTTTGCTTTTATTTACACCATAAAAATCATTGCGATTTTAAACCGTCTCTAACCGTTTTAAAAAGTCGTTGATGCAATCTTATTGGCCGCAAAATCTGATGGTATTCTTAATTAACAAGCTGTAAAAAATGGATACTCAATTTTCACGAAACTTTTTTTCGTTTTTCATGAAATTGTTTTCTGATATTTCTCTAAGTGAAAGTTTCATCAGAGTGACGAAATGACAAATGCCTATCGTCACTTCTTTAAAGAAACTTATTCCGACAAAAGCAAAGAAATATTTCGTCATTATAGTTTCGATCATCTAGTTTTCATTCAAGTTTCGTCATTCTAGTTAACAATCTCCCACAATACACAGCAATGAAGTTCCGAGTTGAGGAAACATTCTCGTCATACATTTGAGAGTTTGCGTTTCGTCACAAATCGCGTGATTTGTGACGAAATGATTTTAAAAATTAACGAAAACAGGTGAAAGATTGCTGAATCATTAGAACTGAGAGTTATATATCTAAGAATGCAAGAAAGTTTTTAAGTTGGTTGTTAATATGTAATACAAAAAAACTCTTTGAAATATTTTTATAGTAGTAATTTCCTGCAGTATCCATGGAATCCTTTCTTAAAATATTTTCTGATATTATTTTGTTTTTGATTATTACTCCAGGTTAAGAACTAATAACTAGAAGAGGCGTTCTTTCTAACGGCTTTTTTCTGTGATATTGCCTTATAATGCAAAATTTTAAGAATGTAATTTTATAAGAAAATTATTTTATTCTTGAACGAAAAACAGTAAGCACTAAACGAAAAACAGTTACTATGATTTTTGTAATAAGCAATTAATATTTCTAAAACTTTTATTTTATTTTATCACTTTTCAATGTTTAAAAAAATATTGCATGTTAAATTTCTAAGACCAGTTAAGAAATATCATTACTTTTCTTATAAAAAATTAAATTTTGTAGAAATATAGTATAAAAAAAAATAAAATTATTAAAAATATGTGTAAAATTGTTAAAATATAAAAATAAAGTTTTAAAGTTTTGACTTTATTTTACCATTTTTCAATGTTCTTTTTTAAAATAAATATTACATGTTAAATTGTTCAGAACAATTAAGAAATCTCATAAATTTTATTATGGAAATCCAATACAAAATTAGATTTTGTTTCAAGAGAATATAAGAAAATATATTGAAAATAAGTCAAAAATTGTTAAATTTTAAATTTCTTAAATTTCTTGCGTTTAGTGTGTGCAAAAAAAGTTTAATCTTTTTTAGTATATTTTAGTACATTTGAAATTATTTACAATTCAATAGTTGTTTATCAGATTTATTTCTCAAGTCTAAAATAGTCTAAAAATAGATTTCATTAAGCGTACTAAGAAATAAAACAGACTGCTGCTTAAGTATTTGATTAAATTGTAAGAAAGTTAGTAGACATGAAATAAACTAGTTTTTCTTTCTTACCATTTAAATGCATTGGAAGAAAGAGATTTTTATCTACACAGGTCACTTTACTAAATGTTCTTCTTACGAAAGAGTTTCCTTTCTAATATGTTTGAAATAATGTTGCAATGATTATTTCTTTGTACAAATTATACCCGGATTTTTCGTTTTAGTACTTAAAAGGTTAGACATTAAATTAACCATATACCTCTTAGAATTATAAAGCTATATCACAAAGTAAATGTGTTAGTGAAGCTAGCTGATTTTATTAAATATTCTTGTAAGTAAATTATACAATTACATACTAAATTACTTCGTCTAAGTATGCTCGTAAGAAGCTTTGTCAAAAACTCTCTCTAAAAATCGCTCTGTTAATTAAGAAAGCAAATGTATAGAATAGAAATAATCTATTAGGCTTTTTCACCAGGAAAAATAAAAAAAGCCATAGTTTATGCTTCATTACGCCTAAGTCAAAGCTATAATTTCAATTTATGTAAACATACCATCTTGACATAAAGAATTATCCAGGCTTTAGAATGGACAATCAATAAAATAATATTAACACTACTTAAAAGAATATTTCATTTTTTTAAAAAATAAAAGCAAAATTGTTTATTTATCAAAATTTCTCTGCCTAAATGAAAATTATCAAAAAAGATGAATGATACTGGAGAACATATTCTTTGCTGCATTTATACAAATACTAGATCTTGCCTAACTAGAGTGTCGGGATTTAAAATATGAAATTAGTTTTGCTTTTAATGTTGCAAATTTAAAATGCTAGTTTTGGTCCATTTTTTGTTGACATGAACAAGTTTAAAAAAGTTCACAAAGATTAAAACTGTATAGAAACTCAAGTCAGAAATGTCACAGTAGGCCGCTAGGGGTACTTCGTTGTTATGACTTGTTTAGAATCAGACTAAGAAACAGTTTTTATAAGGGAGCACCCCTAGAGGCTCATAATGATATTTCCGAGCATAGAATCCTATTCAATATTAATCTTGATAATGTACCCTAAATCCTCTAAAAGTTTGGCGCAACATTTAAACAACCGCCCATTATATAGAATGTTTTTAAAATTGTGCATTTCGACAAAAAATAGACTAAAATTGTCATCTCTTAAAATAAAAACTGCAATGGAGAGAGAAGCAGACTGCAAATTTAAAGTCAGAGATAGAAAGTTTTTAAGAACTGTTGAAAAATCTCATGCAACAGAAAAAAAATGTGTCTCTGAGTGTAATTCTAAGATACGAAATCAGAAATTCGCAATTTCCCTAAATTTTTTAATGAATTCGGATTCTCAAACCTCAAAATATGGGAATAGCGGCAATCTGAAAAATACGGAGAAAATAGATGGTCTGAATATGGTCCTCAAAATCTGACCATTAGATCAAAAATTATTTTAAATATTCTCTTTTTAACTAACTTTAAATCACTATATAAGTTTATCGATCTTGCGAGTCTTAAATATAATTTTTGAATATATTGTGGTATTTCAAATGATGATGATGGAGATGATCTCATGATGTTGCATGTTATTATCTAATACTTGCCTCTTTGATAGCTAAATATTGTTTGAATCTTGGAAAACACTTTGCTTAAAACGTGTTAGAATAAAACAATTATTAAAAAAAACTACAAAACGATATATTTATTTTTTCATGGAACATCGACAAAGTTGCCACTCTCTCGAAAGTAAAGCTTATTAAGAATATTAAGTTGCTTCAAAGGCTTCAAAGTTGCACCTGAAACTTTCATTGAGATACGCCAGTCTTATCTTGTATCCTTCCGGAACAAAATCTTCAAACAACGAATGATTCACAGTCTCTCCTCACTGAGGAAATAGTCCATTTTCTCAACGATATCTTTTGAAACATAAAATCTTAGTGAACTAGAATCCAGAATCGCTCGTGATTGCATTATCTTACTATCAGAAATTAACTTAACCCTGAAAGTTTGAAGAAATACTTTAGTACTCCTCTACTCCTCTACTGTTAGCCAAATTTACTTCATTCTCTGGCAAATTCACTTCCTCTTTTTTCTGCATAAATTTTTTGCTTTTGGAGTGTAAAGTATGGCACATTAAAGGCAGTGTCTTCTTCCACAAATCACACACCTCAAGAATGCACGACAGAGTCGAACTCGATATCCATAAGTAAGACATAAAAATCAGCAGCATTTCTATTTTAAAACATTTTGCTTCTTACTTAAACTCATCTTTTGTGCTGAAAAACAGTCTGGGCTTGAGGGCTGCTTTCCTTCGAAAAAGGCAAACGATTTATTTTTCTTTTGTGCTGCTGTAGTTAATAGCCCAGTGGCAGTAGATGATTTGTAGTTGGGAACTTCTAAACCCAGTTTTTTTCTCCCAAGTGTCTTTTTTTCTACATCTGTTCCAAGGCCAAAACCTTTTATCACCAAAGATATCCTTTCTTCACCTGCAACTTCAATTTTAAGAAAATCCATCAAATTGTTTAAATGCTCTTTCGCTTCGGTGGGTGCAAAAGAAGCATTGTTCCTATGCCAGGATTTTAGGAAATCCTCAGGGAACCAAGATTCATCCATAGGATATAAAATTGAGCCGCATTTATCTGCAGTAACTTCTAAAGTGTCAAGATCCCGCATGTTCGATTCAAGTTTGTCGTCCAGCGATGTAAGAGAGAAGTTGATGCCCTTTGTCTGCACAGAAACTATTAATTTAATTAGTTCTCTAATATATACCTCAACCAGAAGATCATCTTTTCCAAAACGGGACATCAAACTATTTACTGCTTCACTATAATTAGTTCTGGTTGGCGGGAAACTCTCATATACTTCTCTAGCTCTTGAATCGACAATTGTCACTTGCACTAAGTACTGAAATTTATCCTCTGGTGCTATCTCTTCATCTTTATCAATGTGTTGGAATTGGCTCCAAAACAGTAACCATTCTCTTAAATCACAGCCAAATTGTCTAAATTGTAACTTCAGTAAGGTACATTTTCTTGAATTGCTGCTTCGATTGATTCAGACCGAAATTTTCTTTTGCTTATTCTCGCCAACTCTGTTTCATTGTCTAGCCTCTTTTTCGAGTTCAAATTGTTTTTCTTTTTCTAGTCTTTCTTGTTCTAGTCTTTCTTTTTCTAGTCGTTCTTTTTTATACTGATTTTGTTGTTTTTTTCCCTCAATAGTCGTCACCAAAATTTCTTTGACTAACTTAGTATCATTTTTATAATCAACACTATTTAAAATTAAATCTTTTATTGCTGTGGTTGTACTATTCGTTGGCATATCTATGCCAATCTCTTCTGCATCAAATTTTGAGTCTTTTTTCTTAAAACTTTTACTGGCATGAAATATATTCGGAACACTAATCTTGTAATGTCCTGTCACGGCTGCCAATTAACGTACTATCAAAAACAGTTGTTAACTAATGACACATAAAATAAAAGTACGCTATCTAATTCAAAATATTGCTAGCGCTACTCATATTATCTGAATCTCAGATTCATTTTGATAGAGTAGATATTCTTAAATAAAAGAATCTGGGAATTATTAAAAAAACACAACAAAAAGGATATATTTATTTTTTCATGGAACATCGACAAAGTTGCCACTCTCTCAAAATTAAAGCTTAATAAGAATATTGCAATCGTTTCAATTAATGCATTAAAAATGCAACAAATTGTGCTTTAGATATTAATATATCAAAGAGTTTTTAACGAATTAAAACTAACTTTCCAAACTAATTTAATTTCAGAGTTCCATTTGTAAACACACGAACCTTACATTTTATTTTTTATCTAGAAATAAAATGTTAAAAAAGTTTAATGAGTTGTAGCTTAAATCCCTGACACTCTACTGTATACAATAATGAAACTGTGCCCTAATATTTGTTACTCGTGACAATGAAATATATCATTGTTCTTGAAGCTAAGATTGTGAAAGAAAAATAAATTAAAATTTATAATTACAATTACAGTTAAAATTTATTTTCATTTTAAATAATGATTCTGATGGAATCTTGAAATTCGTCATGAAAGATAATGCTAACAGCTTAAGAAAATTCTCATTCTTCCTCATTTTAAATTTTTTAAATTTCAAAGTAAACCCTTTAAGATTAAAATAGCATCTCATTTCTTTCAAATAAATAAATAAGTGTAAGAACTGAAATCGTAGTATTCAAAATAAGTTCCCTCTGTTAATGGGATACCTGCAAGTGACGTAGTGTGGGTATCTCGATCCTGATTGGTTATTGAAACGTGGCTTTTGTTTACGCTAGCAACTGTTCTTTTCATTCTACTTCGAGGAAGCCAAGCCTGTTAAGTACCAATTCTATTAAGTAACGCAGCCTATAATCTTTCACAAATATTTCAATTCTACTACTATATAATAACACAAAGACAGGCAGAAAGCTATGTAGAACACAAACAAACTTATTATGCATCGAAGTTGCCAGGTACATAAAACAAAAATATATAACAGTTACAATTAAATACATGAACAAATAATAAATTAAAGTTAAGTAAAAGAAGTAGACTAGAAAGAATTATATTTCAACAAATTTAATTTGCTATACGGCTCTCTATTTAATTAACTCAAAGTTAATTAATATTTTAAGTTATGTAGAGAAACTCAGCTCAACTTTAATACTCCATATTGCTGATAAAGATTAGCTGGTGCTGACGTCATAGGTCATATGCATGAGTATTGGTTGTCTTCTTCTTCTTGGAGTGCAAGTACCCAATTGAATAAGGAGTTAAACTAATTAGCTTAAATTTTAAGATGAAACACAAGTTAAAATGATAATCTTAACTTCTGCTACATAAAATAAATCCTGATGCTTTGCATTTTCAGGCATTTACAGTTTTTCTGTCTATATTATCTTCTTGTTTGCTATCTATGTTTGAAATGAACACAAAAAACAGACATGCACTCATTAACGTTTTGGTCTTGCATACTTGTGTATGAGTATTGCAGAAGCCATTTTTCATGTTAGGTTAATGCAAGAATGAGACACAACTAATTTAATGAAATGCGTAAATAATATTAAAAAATTAATCGTCATCAAAATTCATTTTATCTTCTTCTATTTCTTAGCATTTTATTCACATTTAGACGATGCTTAGAAGCAATAAGGCGTAATTTCAGCTGTATGATCAATACATTATATAATAAAACCTCCATATCTATCATAATAATTACTTCCTACAAGTAGGCACTGATGCTTAATCTTCTGCACACATCGTTCAGCTTACATTCTTTCTAAGATTGTCAAGGGAACGATTAACTGTGGAAGATTAAATATGACGTAGCAATTTTTACTATAGAGTTCCGAAATTCTACTTGATAACTTCTAAGAATAGTTGCATACAACAAATAACATAATGGATTTTGCCTGATTCACTGACGTCAGCAGTATTCTGTAAAACTATTGTTATGAATGCTTTACCATTTTTTTCCCATAAAAAACAAAATGGTACTTTTTAGTTATAAAATATTAGATATATAAAATATATAAAATATTATATAATAGGATTAAATATATAAAAAATTCTACAATAAGATAAAATATCTAAAATATTATATATATGCACGTACGTGGTACTTATTACTTAATGTGTTTACGTGTTCTATTTTGTTTCTTTGTTTCAAAAAGTTTTTTGAGTGTTTCTCACATCACTGTACTGATATAATTTGCTTTGACTGCATTAATGCAATATTAGAAAGCACTCCTTTTTGCGGATATAATCGTGTGAGCTGCTGAAGAGATTATATCTTTTTCTTCCCCGGATTTTCAATAAAAAATTTTTTTAATATTATTTTTTTTAAAAATTATGTTATTTTATTTTAATAATTTTCTTCTTCTCTTTTCATTTTTCTGTAATTTTTCGCTTGTTTTCTCTACACTTCGAACTTTTATGCACATATTTATATATATGAACATTAATAGAAAATGATCTGCAAGCTTTTTTCTTTCAATTATAAGCATTAATGCTTTTTAAAAACCTTTTAAAATCTGGTAATGGAGAGCGAATTTTTTTCCTTAGATTATAATATTGTTATGACTCCCAGTGGCTGAGCAGTAGCGCTTCGCGCTGTCGTGCCATAGGTCCCTGGTTCGATCCTCGGGCCGGGCAAGGCTGATTCAGTCTTTCATCTCTTCAGTGGGTCGATAAATGAGTACCAAGCATGCTTGAGAACTAAACACTGGGGGACCACCTGGCCGGAACATCTGCTCCTGCACCCCAGAGCCCAAGGTCAAGAAAACTAAGCTGGGCACAGTAGGCCTTGACCCTCTATGAGCTGTCTCGCCACTGAATTTAGTTTAGTTTAGTTTATAATATTGTTATAGCACAGATAGGGCTCACGATGACGATGAATTTTCACTGAAATGAATTTAGCTCTGTCTGAGTAATCATCATTGTAATTGTGCCTCTAATCAAAGGTCTTGCCGACAAATTGCTCCTACGAAGAATTATCGGGTAATTAATTGTGTTCATACCACGAATTGTAACTGATATAAATTCTGTCCACGGCGAGAGGTCGCTTCGTCTAATTGAGCACGATGATTTTTTTTAAACATATGGCTTTATTGGAAATCAATCCATATTATGCAGGCAACATGTACAGACAGCGAGAATGTGAGTAATATGAATACTTGAACAATAAGGAAGCACAACAATTAAAATACGTGAAAAACTAACGAGAGCAATAAATATTAAAATAATTGGGAAAATAAAAAAAAATGTGAGACAAATGGAGGAACGAATGTCTTACAGAGATTTCATTAAGCTTCTAGCATCCCACTATATTTTGAGAATATAGCCATTTCTTGGAGATTCTTTATTGTGTCCTGAGCATGATAGTAAGCGTTCAGCATTCATTTTACCTGCTTTGCAGATCAAACAGTCACTAGTTAGAAGGATGCCAATGGTGTTCAGCGAAAAAGTCTTACGACGAATTGTGCACGACGAGTCGACGTGACACAGCAGATTCAGCTCATTACAGATAAAAATTGAAACTTTACTTTCAGTTCGTTTTCAGATTACAATATACAACCTTTTAACTAGAAAACTAACATTTTATGCAAAAGAAGCTCTATTTAGCATATAATAATATAAATTGCTGATATATTAAGGGAATTGGAATCGTTTCGGTGCATTTGATATCTGTTATCAAGATTTTATTTTTAATCAATAATGTGTTCTCCCTCGTTATCAACAACCTTTCAATGCCGGATCGAAAATGATTCGAAATGGATTGAAAAAAATGTATTGGTTTTTAAGACTGATGAATATTTAATGAGCCGAAACGACATTACTTTCCGATTCCCCTAATAAAAATAATATTACAAACAAAAGTGTCTAGTATAGCTATCATATTTTTAAAAGTAATTGCTTTGCAATATATTTATTTATTTAACATTATTTTGCTTATATCGAACACTTTGAATACTTAAAGTGGCTAATTAAAGCAAGCAACAATACATACTGATCATTTTGAGATTTGATCAATAATGAGAAGTTGTCGCTCAAACCATGTTACATCTATGTAGGAAAATGTTATTCGTAAATTTTGTTTCTTAAACAATATCTGCTTCCAATTCATTGAATGCAACTCAGTGAATAATTTGGATAAAGGAACTCTAATGTAGCCAAGTGATTCAATCGGAAAAAGTTTCTTAAGATTTTACGATTATGAAATCTTATATTATTATTATTATTATTATTATTATCATCATTATAATTATTAAAGGATGCTCATGCCATGCATGTTACACAAGCTTCATTGACAATTTCACAATATTATGACGCTTAACGTCACTCAAAATTAGAATTGCGAGAAAGGGCTGAAATTAGATTTCTAGAACATCTCAAAGTCAAATAAAACTAACGTGGGAAATCTCCATCGGCAAATAGTAACTTGAATACGAATAGAGTAATTCAAATAAGCAATTAGGTTCACATCTTACAATGTCACCCCCATCATAGGATTAACCATGGGACTAAATCGAAAACATCAGTAACTTTTGTACTCATTATCTGAAACTTTCCACAAATTTGTTACTTTTTATCACTCCAAAAATAATGATTTAAAAGCAGCCGAAGGAAAGGGTTAGGAGAGTAATTATAGTGAGTCTACTCTAGGCAGATACCGGAAGTAAACCATGTATAAACTTAGTAAGTCTCTCTCTCCACCTATTCTAAAACAATTTAAGCACTAATGTTATAGCGCTAAGTTGATTTAATTGTAAATGCTAATGCTAAAAGGGTTTAATTGTAATTAATTAGTTATTATATTGTAAATAAAATATTCTTTGTTCAAATTTAAGACGAGTAAAATTCCTTTATTTGTTTTAATTATAACTACGTGATGCTGCCCAAAATCTCCACAGTATTTTGAATTTTCAGCATAATAAACACTCATATACTTTATGAATATTTACTTTATTTTTTCAGAAATTCATACTGAACGGAGCATTTAAATTAAAGATACTAACAAATGAAACATTTTCATATGCAATTGTCATCCTTAAAATTTATCAGAACCAAGTCTAATCTTATTTGATCGTTACTAGTGTCGTTTAATAAATTTCATTTTTAGATATTACTTTTCGATATTACCTATACTTAAACTGTTCACGCTGTTTAAATTCTACGCTTCAAGATTAAATCGTCCCTACTGATTTCTCAGCCAATAAGCATGGAGAAAACCTGATCCGAAATGTAATCTGACCTTAATCCAATCCCTAGTGTATATTCGAGAGGGAGTTTAAAGTCATAAAAAGCTTTTATAAACGGGTAGAGCTTTCCGGTAATAAAAAAAAATACCATATTTACTATGCGTGATTAAAATATTATTTAATATCTAGTTTTTTTAGGCATTGTTTTATTCTTAATTCATTTCTCATATTGAAATCAAACAAGTAAGCTTATTGATGCTGGTTTAAAAAAGCATTTTCAGTTCTTTATCTCTTAAACTTGCTTCTACAAGTTTAGATAAAAACAGAAGTTATATATATTTGAAATAACCCATCTGTTGCAAAAAAATATATTGTTATATATTTACTGTTAACAGCACAAAATGTGTAGAGAGAGACAGGAAAAGGAAAAGCCCAAAGGAAGCATAAGGAAAGAGAATTTTATCTCATTTTTTTTACGCTTTATTGTATCCTTAAATCATGCCCTTTAGGAATAAAGTCTATTTCTCCAATTCTAGAGAATTTTTTGTTCAGTTTTCCTTTATATTTTTTATGTACAGAGCGCAAAATAAAAAAAATGGACCACCCTGAATAACTTTTGATGCGAAGATTGGATCTTTACGTTCTAGGTCTCAATTTTAATGTTTCGAAGGGGCGAATACGGTAGCTAATTAGTGCATACGATATTTTAAGTTACAAAATAAGATACAAAAACATACTTTCTCTGAATAAACATACATTTGTTTAGACGGATTCAGATTTTGAATCCGTTGAAAGAGGTGTGTTTTTTCAGAGAAAGTAAGTTTTTGTGACTAATTGCGTAACCTGAAATATCCTCTTCTCTAATTAATTAGTATATTTGAGGTCACCCCCTTGAACCATGATGATTGAATCTTAGAACGTGAAGATCCAATCATGCAATCAAAAGTTAATTAGGGTGGTCCGTTTTTTCGTTCTGTACTTTTATTATTTGTATATGTTACGGTGAAACACCGAAATCTGGAGAATATCGACATTCTCCGGTGAATGTCAACATTCACGTAGTCGCTTGGTGTATGTCCGAAATATTTGCTAAATATCTTTATTTTTGACTCTCACCGGTGAATGTCAACAACCACATAGTCGCTTTGGTGAATGTCCGAAATATTTGTTATATCCAATTTTATATTCATTTATTTGTTAATATTATTATATTTATTTGGTATATTTATATTTATTCTATATTTTAATACTCGCGGACGATAGATTAGAAGAAACATCAGTGTTTGGAATATCGTACAAATACGTACCGGGCAATGGCACTTGATCTTAAAAAACATCAGTGTAGAGTATACCGAGCAAATGTATACCGGGCAGTGGCACTTAACCTTAAGAAAACATCAGTGTAGGGTATACCGGGTAGTGGTACTTAACCTTAAAACATCAGTGTAGGGTATACCGGCAAATGTATACCGGGCAGTGGCACTTAACCTTAAAAAAACATCAGTGTAGGGTTAAAATATCGAATAAATGTAATTATATCCACGAATAAATTCATATCAAATCGAATGTAATAAATACTTCGCACATTCTCCAAAGCATATCTGTGATTGTCGACATAATCCAGTGAGGGTCCGAATGTACAAGAATGTAATGAAATATTCGATCTTTCACCGATTTGGTGTTTGTCGACATTCACCGGTGAAAGTCAACAACCACCGATTTCGGTCTTTCGCCGTGACATATATATTAATAGTGATTTTAAGTGTCAAAACCATTGAACCCAAATATTTTTCGCAATATTGACAATTTAATATAAAATACAAAACATATGCTTAGCGTTTATTTATCTGTTTCTGAATCATTCACTTAATAAATGTATTTCGTATTTGTAATAGGAAGGGAGATACATAGATTAAGAGTATTAAGAGTATATGCATCACTTCTAACTTTA
This sequence comes from Parasteatoda tepidariorum, assembly GCF_043381705.1. Lineage (NCBI taxonomy): Eukaryota > Metazoa > Arthropoda > Arachnida > Araneae > Theridiidae > Parasteatoda > Parasteatoda tepidariorum. The sequence continues at coordinate 70,281,010 of NC_092210.1, read as the reverse complement.
GAGCATTTATATTCATTAGCGAAAAATTGAGAAAAATCTCAAACTGACGAAATTACTTAGAGTTCTTAACGGCAAACAAAACTCTGGTAAAATTACCACACTATGGGGTAAAGACATTTCTAGCGAAAAAAAACCCCATAGATCTGGTAAATAAACCTAATTTTTCTGTTTATATGATAACGGTTACCTGTCTGGTTTTCAAAATTTTAATTCTTATTACTACACAATTAGTAAAAAAAAATACAAATCTGAAAAGCAAACTTTACCGAATAAATAGTTTTTATGCCACATTCTGAGATATCTTTAAAAAAATAGAAAAATTTTGGCTTCAACTATCAAATTTCAACACGTACTTTATTACTAATTTGTCCAAAATCATTATGAAAGTTATTCGGTAAAAAAATACCGAGTTTCTTGATGTTCTCATAGAACCAGAAACACTGTAAATTTTCACCAAATACTGATAGTTTTGACCATCCTTTTTTTCCAGTGAAAACATTTGTCTGTAAAATTTAAATGAAGCTTCGATCCACAATTTTTTTCTGTATCTTTTTAGAAGCATTAGTTTATTTTAATTTAAGATTTTTGTATAAATTGTATATAGAAATACAAATAAAAAAATATGAAGTTCTCTGCAAGCAACGTTAGCAAGTTAGATATCAAAGCAGTTTTGACATCAAAAGTAGTGTACGGAGTTTCAAAATTGTTCCTCAAAATAGAGTCTTAATACTTCAAAGAATAAATTTAGTGATAGCATGGCACAGAGTGTTTGATCTTTTGCAATTTCGAGAGCTTACTAAATTAATTTTGTTTTGAATATTAGTTTTTTACAGAGAAAATCCTGCATCCGTTGAAATATTTTTAAAAATAAATAGTGCATGCATGATTTAAGCAAAAATTTTTTCTTTAATTATCATCAACAATTTTTGTTTGCTATAGATTCCTTTAAATGATAGATATTTCAAAAATTGAGAAGCGAAGCATTTTTTCGGGTAAATTTTTAATAAGTCACATAAATGATTCTTACATAAATTCTAAAATAAATTCTTAAGTAAGTTACAAAAATACGTTCTTAAAAAGTTCGAATGTAAAAGAAAATATTTATACGTTGTTTAAATAATATTTTTTACATTGAATTAATTAAAAATCAACCTACAAAAAGTAAAATCAAAATAATCATAGCGTTTCATGTCTCAAATTTTTTTCTTGTATTTCAAAGAACTAAGCAACAAAGACTATCTTCTAGATATAAAGATTGCATTGTAATTTAGAAACGAATGTATAAATTTTCTTTACTAAATTTATTTATTAATCACAGTTTTTTTAATACATTTATAATTTGCTTGACGTTAAATTTCCTAAGCGTTCAATCATGAGTTACAGTAGGGAAAATTTATTATTTTGTTTTCTGTAGCATAAGATTTTTAAATGATCTTAGATACTTTCATATCACTTATTTCTAATTTGCTGTAGGTTTCTCTTTCTACAGTTTTAATCCATTTTCATTTGAAATTTTCAAATTTAAAAACGTATATATAATAGGTTGTCACACAAATGCTGCGAAACACTTCTAGGGTAGTATTGAATTAATTAGGGTAGTAGTTAAGGCGAATCATCAAGATTAAAATTGCAGAGGAACCTCTGCCCTGAGATGCCGTCTTACCCCACTAGGGGCATTTCTCTATAATGAACTTTTTCTTCGTGTCCTTCTGAATAGGTCAGAGAAGGGAAGCGCCACTAACCGTGTATGAGACGACATTCTCGCCTAAACTGGTTTTGATTAAATTTTTATCCGGATGATGGCTCTAACTCCCCAAAAAATTTGTCGCATCATTCACGCAGCCCCTTGTTATATATATATATATTGTTAATATTTTGTATTTGATTGCGTTTGCGGGTTTGCGTGGTTCGTATTACGAACTCATAAAGATAATGTCGATCTGATTTTAGAAAAACAACAACAAAAATAATGAATAGCGGATTAATTATTAATATGCGTTTATTAAGAACAGCGCATTGGTCTTTCTCAAGACGCAATGAAATCCAACAAGGAAGTAACTTTTTTCTAATTAATGTAGGTGGTGCTACTATTACTGCATACATACCGGCTTCAACATACCGGGCCACTTTGAAACATAGTTTCAAAATTTACACATAAATTAACAAAAACCAAAATTCAACTATACACATCTAATAAAAAGAATAGTTTTAAAAAACTAATGCAACATACATGAAATTAATATATATCATAAACAGATGTATAGATTCCTTGGTATAAACCGGATAACTAACGCAAAGCAAAAAGAGAAGTCTAAAATAAAGAGAGTTAATCAGTCAATAGGTAAAACTGACAGTTTGTGAAAGGGTCTTTTATAAGTTTCAGTCTCAGTTTTGACACTGACCTTAGCGTCTGCACTAGGAAAAACTTCTTGTATACGCCCTAATTTTCACTTCAAAGGTGGAATATTGTCCTCTTTAATGAGAACTAAATCGTTAATTTTCAAATTAGACTGTACTCGCAACCACTTGGGGCGCTTCTCTAAGCTGGAAATATACTCGTTAACACATCTTTTCCAAAAATTCTGGAAAAGTTTTTGAGTCAACTGCCAACGTTTTAATGGGGGTATGTTTTCGTTAGAAGGTTCTCTTCTGGTATAGAAGAAAGAGCGGTTCGCACAAGGAAATGTCCTGGGGTAAGTGCTGGAAGTTCAGCGGGACCGTCCGACACAGGGCACAAAGGACAAGAGTTCAACCAGGATTCAATTTGCGCAGTAAGAGTTAAAACTCTTCAAGGGTCAATTTATGATCACCTATTGTTCTTTTCAAATGCGATTTTGCGGATTTAACAGCAGCTTCTCAATTTCCTCCAAAGTGAGGAGCTGAAGGTGAATTAAAGTGCCATTTAATTTGTTCATCGGCAAAATACTGATGGATGGATTCTTCTTTTTGAAGATATTTAACCACTCGATTAATTTCCTTATTTGCAGTAACAAAATTTGAACCACAGTCTGAAAATAATTAATTTGGTTTTCCTCTTCGCGCAACAAATCTTTTTAAAGCTGCAATAAATGATTCAGCAGATAAATTTCCAACAACTTCGATGCGCACCGCTTTTGTCGCGAAACACACAAAAATACAAATGTACATTTTAACTGATCTGACTCCACGTCCAGATCACGGTTTTACAAGAAATGGACTTGCATAATCCAGACCAGTCTTGGAAAATACTCCAGAAGGCGTTACTCTTGAAGGTGGTAATTGAGCCATTATCTGTGTCGCGGTTTTTTCTTTTAATCGAAAGCATTTTATGCATTTCCAGATTTGCTTTTTTATAACTGATCTAGCATTTACTATCCAAAATTCTTTGCGAATAACTGATAATAGTAAAAGTGTTCCAGGATGCAAGAAGGATTCATGCTAGTGAATTATAATTAGATTAGTTAAGTGATCATTTTTCGGAAGGAGAATAAGATGTTTTCTTTCATTCGATAATTGTGTATTTTCTAACCTACCGCCAACACGGATAAGGCCATTTTCATCCAAAAACGGATTCAAGGAGAGGATCTTACTACTCTAAGAAATTGGTTTGCTATTTTTTAGCTGGTGATATTCGCGTAGAAATTCTTGTTTTTGGACTATTTTGACCAAAACGTTTCTAGCTAGTTTTATCTCACTACTAGTTAAATAACCATTTATGCGATTGTTCGGAGATTTACAGTTCATTATGAAGCAGAGACACCAAGCTATAATTCTTTTTAACTTAACATATGATGAAACATTGTAAATGATCGGAAAGTCAATAGGAGTTGTTTCAATCAAACACGATGTCTTTTTGCTTTCTTCTTTGAGAGCGTCTGTTGAGAGAGAGATTTCCTCCAAATGAGATATGTCGCCACTATTCATCCATTGCGGACCTGACCACCATAAATCAAAATTAACTAGTTCATTTGGTGGAAGTCCTCTACTAGCGCAATCAGCAGGGTTTTGACCAGAGCTGATATGATTCCAATGTTGAACTGGAAGAATAGACTGAATTTCGGAAACACGATTGGCAACAAAAATTTGCCAACGTGATGGCTCAGATTTCAACCAAGCAAGAACTATAGTTGAGTCTATGAAAGCGCGTACTGCGTCAATTTGAAAAGTCAAGGACTTGAGGACCGTTTGTAAAAGGTGCACTAATAAAACGGCTGAACAAAGATCAAGGCGCGGTATTGATATTGTTTTCAATGGAGCGACGCGTGTTTTGGATGTAAGTACACTAATCTGTGTAGTGGTTATGGTAGATGATTTCAAGTATACGAGTATAACTGCAGCGTATGCCTTTTCCGACGCATCACAGAAACAATAAAGTTCAAATCCTGATGGGGAGTACAGAAGAACTGTTCTAGGTACAGTTAACGTAACTTGGGAAATATCTACTCGATATTTAATCCATTTCTCTTTAATATCCTGGGGCACTGGATCATCCCAAGCCAACTGATGCTTCCATAATTCCTGAATCAGAATTTTTGCCGTTATGATAATAGAGGATAACCATCCCAGTGGATCAAAGATTTTTGACACACATGACAGGATGGACCTTATTGTAGGATTTTCATCCTTAAAATCATCACAAAAGGAAATGTTGTAGGTAAACTCATCCTGTTTTGGGTCCGATCTCAGCCCCAGCACCTTAATAAATTTAGAGTCAGCAGTCCTACATGATGCATTGTCAATACTTTTAGATTGACTTAAAAAATTCAAAACAGAAAGACTATTGGTAAACCATTTGTGAAGCTCAAATTTTCCTTTTCTCAACAACTCACTAAGTACATTTTTTAATGCAACGGCTTCGTCAGCACTTTCTGCTCCAAACAAGCCGTCATCTATGTAAAAATTATGTAAGACTGAATTAGCTGCTTTAGGAAAGTCCAATCCTTCATCGATGACTAATTGTTTTAAAACTCGCGTTGCCAAATAACTGGCCGGCGCGGTACCATGTGTTATGGCACACAAGCGATATTCCCTAACTGGTTTCATAGGATCATCTCTCCATAGAATTTTTTGAAAATTACGATCTTCACTATGAATCTCTATTTGTAGATACATTTTTTGCAAATCACATGTTATCGCGATATTTTTTTATTTTTTTATTTTTTTTTTATTTAAACGACTTAAAACTCCTCATGCACCACAAAGTATAGCATGAGGCTTACAGTTGTAAGTAGAAAACAAAAAGAAGAAAAATTTATAAATTTACATTATCGCGATATTGTACCATCTAAACCTTTGAAGAATAGCGAAAAGATCGCCTTGTACTTCAGGACCATTTATTAGTGTTTCATTCAGTGATAAACCTGATGTAGTTTCTGCGCTAGCGTTAAAAACAACCCTCAATTTTGTGGTTGGACTAGAATCATTAATTACATGATGATGCGGGATAAAATAGTGCTCATTTTTGCTATTTAAATTTTGGTCATTAGTACTAATATTAAAATTATTTACTGAAAATTGTTTGGTTTTAGTGCATTCAAAAGTAGTTGCTCCGGAAATTATCCAGCCTAGTTTAGAGCATACTGTGAAAGGGAGATTTTCATCGCGTTTTATTACTTCTCCGTTAATTAATGTAAATAATACATTCACACCGCATAGAATATCAATATCTCCTGATTTTCAAAAATATGGGTCAGCTAGAACGAGATCTTGATATTTTCTAGACAAATCAATTGGTATGGAAGAGTTCGGTATTTTTCCGCAAATTTTATCAATAACATATGCGGATGTTGAGAATCTTAAATTATCATTAAAATTAGGCGAAAGTAATAAATCTACTTGACCATTACTCGAAGTATTACAACTTCCTAAACAAGAAATAGATATTTGAGCGGGATTTATTTTTAATTTTAACTTGCTGACACATTCGCGAGTAATAAAGTTTTTCTCAGATCCCGAGTCTAAGAGGATTCGATAGTTAATGGATTCGTTTTGAGAATTTATAATATTGATTGAGGCATTATAATAACAGATGGCGCTGAGCGCAAACAATTTTTTTATTATTTTTTTCTGCCCTTCTTAAGTTTCAGTTTGGATTTAGCCACTGAACCACAATGAAATAAAATCCTTTTTTGTTATTACAATTTGTGTAATTATTGTTGAATTCGAATCATGGTGCTACACCGGCCGACAATTAGGCCACCTGCATGAAATGTAAGTTAACATTTGTTTTGTTTTGGTCTCCCTTAAGTTGGTAATTCATTTTGATATTTTATTGTATTAATTGTATTGTGTTTGTTATAGTAACGTGCGAGCTGTTTATAATGGATGATTTTGAAAAATTAAAGTTCAAAAGAGCTGTAATCAGACAGCTGATTACAAAATTAATAAATAAAATTGATAAATCGTTATTAGAAACACTTCCTGATTATCCTGATTTGTATGATTCACTAAATCAGTTAATTGAAAAAAACGAAACTTTAAAGGATCTTGATTTGAAAATTGAAAATTATTTTGATAAAAGCGATGAATTAGAGAGTGAAATCATACAAAGTCAAGAGTATCAAGATCGAGTAGTGGCTTATAAAGGCAAAATTGAAAGATATTTACTGAAATGCCAGACTACAAGACAGGAAGTAACGATTAATAGTGGTAACAATAATTTACAAGAAAATATAACTTATGGAAATATCTCGCACGTTGCTAACGTTAAATTACCTAAATTGGAGATAAACAAATTTTTTGGTGATGCTTGTGAGTGGCACAGTTTCTGGAATAGCTATAACATAGCTATACATAGTAATGAGAGTCTTAAAAAAATTGATAAATTTAATTATCTTAAGATGTATTTAGGGGGAGTTGCTTTGAGTGCAATTTCTGGATTCTCATTAACTGAAAGTAATTATGATTCTTCTATTAAGTTGCTTACCGAAAGATTTGGTAGGCAAGATTTAATTATTAGTAGTCATATGAATAAACTTTTATCAATTAATTCTGTAAGAAATTCATATGATATTAAAGCTCTACGTAAGTTCTATGACGAATGTGAAATCCACATTCGCAGTTTGCAATCAATGAATGTAACAAAAGGTAGTTATGGTAATTTACTCTGTCCTGTTATTTTACAAAAGCTACCAGAGGATTTAAATTTAGATTATAATAAAAATAGAAAATCAAGTGTAGATTTTGACATTGATGAACTAATTTCATTTATTAGAAAAGAGGTAGAATGTAGAGAAGCCTCACATGTGTTGTCTAATAGTTCTAAAAAACAAAGTGTTCATTTTGAAACACAGCAACGGTCGGAGAGCCATAGTAAACATAATTATAATCGAAAGTTCTCATCTTCCTCAGCATTAGTTTCGGCATCTAACAACATATTTTGTTTGTTTTGTAATTCCAAAAATCACGAATCGAAAGATTGTTCTCTGACCATCGAAGAAAAAAAACAAATGCTAAAAGATCAATTTCGCTGTTTCCGGTGCTTAAAGAAATATCACACATCTAAAAAATGTTGGAATAAATGTATTTGCACATTATGTAAGAAACAGCATAGCGAATTAATTTGTGATAAATCAGCAATAAATAATGAGTCGAAAGAGAAAAACGATACTTTGGCATCCGTTACCGCTTCATGTGTTTCGAAACGAAAACAAAATGAAATGATCTATTTACAGACTTCTTTAGCGTATTTGATTTATGGTAATGTAAAGAAGTTCGTTAGAATTTTATTTGACTCTGGTAGCCATCGCAGTTTTTTGAAACGGGATATTTGTAATGAGTTGAACCTCAGGACCATTAAAACTGAACGGTTGCATGTTTTCGGTTTTGGAGAAAAAATTTCCAAGGGGTGTTCTTATGATTTAGTGAAAGTGAATCTTCAGCACAAAAACGATAAAAAGCATTTGTAGTAGAAAAAATAACGTGTGGGAAAATAGCTGCACCCCAAGAGAAAATTAAACAATTAGCAAGGAAAAATAATATTTTTCTTTCGGATACCGGAGAAATTGCTGATATAGACATTTTGATCGGCGCCGATTTCCTACATGACGTAATCTTTGATACGTCTTTGAGGCTGGGAAAAGGGCTCGTTGCAACCGATAGTTTATTTGGTTTTGTGGTTCAAGGGAGATTCATGAATAATTGCCAATTAAGTAGGATTGTAAACAATACTATAATATCTGATGTTGATTATTCTTTGTTTTGGAACCNGACATTTTGATCGGCGCCGATTTCCTGCATGACGTAATTTCTGATACGTCTTTGAGGCTGGGAAAAGGGCTCGTTGCAACCGATAGTTTATTTGGTTTTGTGGTTCAAGGGAGATTCATGAATAATTGCCAATTAAGTAGGATTGTAAACAATAATATAATATCTGATGTTGATTATTCTTTGTTTTGGAACCTTGAAGGATTAGGAATAAATACTATGAATGAAGAAAATGTTGATAATAAAAGTGAATTGTTAAAAGGTTTTAATTCTGATTTGCATTTTGAAAATAATAGGTATAGTGTACGACTTCTCTGGAGACCAAATACAAAACATTTGTTAAATGATAACTTTGAGCTGACTTCAGAGAGGTTTGACAAATTAAAAGGGAGATTTAAAAATGATAAATCCTTGTTTGAAGAATATAAAAAAGTTATAAAAACTTACGAAAATGAAAGGATAATTGAGAAAGTTAAAAACACAGATCCCCAAAATTATAAACAATGTTATTTACCTCATAGGGCGGTTATAAGAAACGATAAACTAACTAGCAAATTAAGGATTGTATTTGACGGTTCCGCGCATAAAAAAAATGAATTGTCTCTTTACGATTGTTTGTATATTGGGCCAAATTTATACCCAGATATATATGAACTTATGCTAGCGTTTCGGGAAAACAAGATTGCTTTTATAGGGGACGTTCAACAAGCTTTCTTACAAATAGGGATTAATGTAGAAGATCGAGATGTCACAAGATTTCTTTGGTCAGATGACCCCGATAATGATTCGTCTACAGTAATTTATAGATTTTGCCGCGTACTATTTGGTATCAACTGTAGCCCTTTTCTCTTAGCGGCTACTATTAAAGAGCATATTAAAAAGTTTGCAAAATCAACGCCTCTTGCGTATGAATTACTAAATGAAAGGGTACATGTCGATGACGTCATAGGGGGAAGTGGCAGTACAGATACAGCATTTCAAATAAGTTCTGATTGTGTTGAAATATTTCGGGATGCGGGCATGGTATTGAGAAAGCTTCAAACAAATGATAAAAAATTACGTGAATTATGGAAGAATGCAGGTATAGATGTTCAGAATGAAAAGGAATCGTTAGGTCAATCAGGCTTTCCATTTAAAGTTTTGGGAGTTTGTTGGGATCCAGAAAAAGATGTATTTTACTTTGAGTTCAAATATCTGTTAAAATTGATAGACACAGGGCAAATAACAAAACGATTTATTTTGAAAATCATAGGCCGTATTTTTGATCCAGTAGGATTTTTGGGACCCTTTACAATGCTTCTAAAATCTCTAGTTCAAAGCATTTGGATAAGCGGATTGGAGTGGGATCAAGAGCTACCCTTTGATATGGAAAATCAGTGGCGCGAAATATGTAAACAATTCGGTGAACTTAATGATTTGAAAATACCGCGTTATTATTTTTTCGAAGCAGGTAACAAAGAAATTATAAGTTCACAGTTACATATCTTCTCTGAGGGAAAACTTAAAGGGTTATGGTACAGTTGCCTATATCAGATCAGAAACTAGTGATGGGCATATTTCTACATGTTTTGTTTCAGCTAAAAGTAGAATTGCGCCCCTCAAAATGATTGCATTACCACGACTTGAGCTATTAGGTGCCCTCCTCTCTGCTAGATTATTTCGAACTATTACCAGAGCCATAAAAATTCCGTGTGACAGTTTCTTTTGGTGCGATTCCTCTATTGTGTGTTGTTGGATAAAAACTCCTGCTATTCGTTTTAAACAATTTGTGCGTAACCGATTGGAAGAAATTCAAGAGATTACTCAACCTAAAGACTGGTTCCACTGCCCCGGAATTGACAATCCTGCCGATCTTATTAGTAGAGGTGCTTCCATGGGTACATTGGAAGAAATCCGACATTTGGTGGAAGGGGCCACCTTGGTTGTCCCTTCCGACCGAAATGTGGCCAGAATTGAAACTCTTCAAAGAAAGTGATGAACAAATTGAGTATCGTAAAAATGAAATCACCGTTATGAAATGTGTAGATGGTGAAGAACTTGAGTTGATAAATATCGCTACCTTTAGCAACCTCGAAAAAGTTGTAAGAATCATGGCGTGGGTAGTGCGATATTTGAACTGTTTAAAGAAAGTTAAGCCGAATATGGACACTTTGACTGCAGAAGAGCTCCGAAATTCTGAAGATATACTAGTAAAACTTACTCAAGCAAAATTCTTTGAAAGTGAGATACGAGCTCTCCAATCTAGTTTGCCTATTCCAGCTTC
>NC_092210.1:70250429-70270063 GCF_043381705.1 Parasteatoda tepidariorum | reverse complement strand
CTACAGTGAAAAGTTTTCGGAACTTCAGTTTTCAAAAAAAGTATACAAAAACTAGACGTTAAGAACGTATCCAATGAGCGAGCAAAGCGAGCATTGGATTGCGAAGCAATCCGAAATGAACTGTGAAAGCAGTTCCGGGGGTTGGTGAGCGCCAGCGAGCAGGGGGCGAAGCCTCTTAGTTGAATATATTGTGGTATTTCAAATGACGATCACAGAGATGATCTCATGATGTTGCATGTTATTATGTAATACTTGCCTCTTTGCTAGCTAAATATTGCTTGAATCTTGGAAAACGCTTTGTTTAAAACGTTGTGTTAGAATGAAGCAATTATTAAAAAAAACACTATAAAACGATCTATTTATTTTTTCATGGAACATCGACAAAGTTGCCACTCTCTCGAAAGTAAAACTTATGAAGAATATTAAGTTGCTTCAAAGGCTTCAAAGTTGCACCTAAAACTTTCATTGAGATTCGCCAGTCTTATCTTGTATCCTTCCGGAACAAAACCTCCTAGCAACGAATGATTCACTGGGTCTCTCCTCACTGAGGAAATAGTCCATTTTCTCAACGATATATTTTGAAACATAAGATCTTTGTGAACTAGAATCCAAAATCGCTCGTGATTGCATTATCATTCTATCAGAAATTAACTTAACCCTTAAAGTTTGAAGAAATACTTTAAGGCCTCTTCTAGTGTTAGCCAAATTTACTTCATTCTCTGACAAATTCACTTCCTCTTTTTTCTGCACATATTTTTTGCTTTTAGAGAAAGTATGGCACATTAAAAGCAATGTCTTCTTCCACAAATCACACACCTCAAGAATGCACGACAGAGTCGAACTCGATGTCCATAAGTAAGACATAAAAATCAGCAGCCTTTCTATTTTAAAACATTTTGCTTCTTAGTTAAACTCATCTTTTGTGCTGAAAAACAGTCTGGGTTTGAGGGCTGCTTTCCTTCGAAAAAGGCAAACGATTTATGTTTCTTTTGTGTTGCTGTAGTTAATAGCCCAGTGGCAGTAGATGATTTGTAGTTGGGAACTTCTAAACCCAGTTTTTTTCTCCCAAGTGTCTTTTTTTCTACATCTGTTCCAAGACCAAAACCTTTTATCGCCAAAGATATCCTTTCTTCATCTTCAACTTCAATTTTAAGAAAATCCATCAAATTGTTTAAACGCTCTTTCGCTTCGGTAGGTGCAAAGGAAGCATTGTTCCTATGCCAGGCTTTCAGGAAATCATCGGGATACCAAGGTTCATCCATAGGATATAAAATTGAGCCGCATTTATCTGTAGTAACTTCTAAAGTCTCAAGATCCCGCATGTTCAATTCAAGTTTGTCGTCCAGCGATGTAAGAGAGAAGTTGATGCCCTTTGTCTGCACATAAACTATTAATTTAATTAGTTCTCTAATATATACCTCTACCAGAAGATCATCTTTTCCAAAACGAGACTTTAAACTATTTACTGCTACACTATAATTAGTTCTGGTTGGCGGGAAGCTCTCTTATACTTCTCTAGCTCTTGAACCGAAAATTTTTACTTGCACTAAGTACTGAAATTTATCCTCTGGTGCTATATCTTCATCTTTATCAATTCAATGTGTTGGAATTGGCTCCAAAACGGTAACCATTCTCTTAAATCACCGCCAAATTGTCTAAATTGTAACTTCAGTAAGGTATATTTTCTTGAGTTGCTGCCTCGATTGATTCAGACAGAAATTTTCTTTTGCTTATTCTCGCCAACTCTGTTTCATTGCCTAGCCTCTTTTTCGAGTTCAAATTGTCTTTCTTTTTCTAGTCTTTCTTGTTCTTGTCTTTCTTTCTTTTGTCTTTCTTTCACTAGTCTTTCTTTTTCTACTCTTTCTTTTTCTAGTCTTTCTTTCTTTAGTCTTTCTTTCACTAGTCTTTCTTTTTCTAGTCTTTCTTGTTCTAGTCTTTCTTTCTTTAGTCTTTCTTTCACTAGTCTTTCTTTTTCTAGTCTTTCTTTTTCTAGTCTTTCTTTCACTAGTCTTTCTTTTTCTAGTCTTTCTTTCTTTAGTCTTTCTTTCACTAGTCTTTCTTTTTCTAGTCTTTCTTTTTCTAGACTTTCTTTCTTTAGTCTTTCTTTCACTAGTCTTTCTTTTTCTAGTCTTTCTTTCTTTAGTCTTTCTTTCACTAGTCTTTCTTTTTCGAGTCTTTCTTGTTCTAGTCTTTCTTTCTTTAATCTTTCTTTCACTAGTCTTTCTTTTTCTAGTCCTTCTTTTTCTAGTCGTTCTTTTTTATACTGTTTTTGTTGTTTTCTTTCCTCAATAGTCGTCACCAAAATTTCTTTGACAAACTCAGTATCATTTTTATAATCAACACTATTTAAAATTAAATCTTTTATTACTGTAGTTGCATGGATTGGTATATCTATGCCAATCTCTTCTGCTTCAATTTTTAAGTCTTTTTGCTTAAAACCTTTAATGGCATGAAATATATTCGGAACACTAATCTTGTAATGTCCTGTCATGGACGCCAATATTAGTTTAACGTACAATCAAAAACAGTTGTTAACTAATGACACATAAAATAAAAGTACGCTATCTAATTCAAAATATTGCCAGCGCTACTCGCATTATCTGAATCTCAGATTCGTTTTGATGAGTAGATATACTTAAATAAAAAAAATAGTGCATGGAGTCCCTCCGCGTGGAAGAAGTTGAACTTCGCAATCTGCGACGTTAATTGTAGAAGAATCAGCAGTCGTAGAAGGATCACTAGTTCGACTCTTTTACCTGCTCCGCTCGCTTCCGTGCTCTGTAATCACGATAATATTGTGCATTTTTCCCTCGTGGACCTCTTGAACTAGTGGAAGTGCTTGTGGTAGCCTCATCGTCTCGCCCTGGAAAATGTATTTGTATTAATAATGTATGTGAATGCGTCATAATGTAATTTCAGAAGAGAAACAATCAATTGATATTCACAAGTGTCGTACCTTGACATAACCTTAAGTCCTTCGCATTGTCCGTGGGATTGTTTTCACTCATTTTTTACAATTGTTAACCACTAAATTTGAAAATAAAAAATACTACCCTATTAAATTATATGTGTATCAAATCAAACTAAAAAAATATTTATAGAAAACCAATACTTTTATGACTTTTATTATTTTTATGCTAGTGAGAACCAAAACAATATGGAAGAGGGAAAACTGGATCCTACCACGTGATCTCCCGGCCAATAAAAATGTAGCGTTAAACGTTTAACGCAACCTTGTTGGAAGTCGCATAAGAAGTATAACTTCAAAAAATCTAGCAATTATTAAAAAACAAAACAAAAAGGATACATTTATTTTTTCATGGAACATCGACGAAGTTGCCACTCTCTCAAAAGTAAAGCTTAATAAGAATATTACAATCGCTTCAATTAATAAATTAAAAATGCAACAAATTGTGCTTTAGACATTAATACATCAAAGATTTTTTAAACGAATTAAAACTAACTTTCCAAACTAATTAAATTTTAGAGTACCATTTGTAAACACACGAACCTTACATTTTATTGTTTATCTGGAAATAAAATGTTAAAAAAGTTTAATGAGTTGTAGCATCCTGACTCTTTACTGTATACAATAATGAAACTGTGCTCTAATATTTGTTACTCGTGACAATGAAATATATCATTGTTCTAAAAGCTAAAATTATGAAAGAAAAATAAATTAAAATTTATAATTATAATTACCGTTAAAATTTATTTTTATTTTAAGTAATGATTCTGATAGAATCTTGAAATTCGGCATAAAAAATAATGCTAACAGCTTAAGAAAATCCTCATTGTTCCTCATTTTAAATTTTTAAATTTCAAAGTAAATCCTTTAAGATTAAAATATCATCACATTTCTTTCAAATAAATAAATAAGAGTAAGAACTGAAATCGTAATATTCAAAATAAGTTACCTCTGTTAATTGAATAAGGAGTTAAACTAATTAGCTAAAAGAATACGATGAAACACTAGTTAAAATGATAATCTTAACTTCTGCTATGTAAAATAAATCCTGATGCTTTGCATTTTCAGGCATTTATAGTTTTTCTGTCTATATTATCTTCTTGTTTGACTATCTATGTTTGAAATGAAGAAAAAAAATAGACATGCACTTATTAACTTTTTGATCTTACATACTTGTGTATGAATATTGCAGAAGTCATTTTTCATGTTAGTTTAATGCAAGAATGAGACACAATTAATTTAATGTAGTGCATATATAATATTAAAGCATTAATCGCCTTCAAAATTCATATTATCTTCTTCTACTTCTTACCATTTTACTCACATTTAGACGATGCTTAGAAGCAATAAGGCGTAATTTCAGCTATATGATCAATACATTATATAGTAAAACCTCTATATCTATCATAATAAGTACTTCCAACAAGTAGGAACTGATGCTTAATCTTCTGCAGCTTACATTCTTTCTAAGATTGTCTAGGGAACGATTAACTGTGAAAGATTGAATATGACGTAGTAATTTTCACTATATAGTTCCGAAATTCTACTTGATAACTTCTAAGAATAGTTGCATACGACAAATAACATAATGGATTTTGCCTGATTCGCTGAAGTGAGCAATATTCTGTAAAACTATTGTTATGAATGCTTTACCATTTTCCCCCCATAAAAAGCAAAATGGTACTTTTTAGTTTTAAAACATTAGATACATAAAATATTATATAATAAGATAAAATAGATAAAATATTATATACATGCACGTGCGTGGTACTTATTACTTAATGTATTCACGTATTCTATTTTGTTTCTTTGTTTCAAAAAGTTTTTTGAGTGTTTCGTACACCATTGCACAGATGTAATTTGCTTTGACTACATTGATACAATATTAGAAAGCACTCCTTTTTACAGATATAATCGTGCGAGCTGCTGAAGAGATAATAACTTTTTTTCCCCGGATTTTCAATAAAAAAAATTTTTTTCATTATTTTTTTTTTTAAATACGTTATTTTATTTTAGTAATTTTCTTCTTCTCTTTTCATTTTTCTGTAATGTTTCCCTTGTTTTTTCTACATTTTGAACTTTTATACATATATTTATATATATGAACATTAATAGAAAATAATCTTCAAGTTTTTTTCTTTCAATTATAAGCATTAATGCTTCTATAAGACCATTTAAAATCTGGTAATGAAGAGTGAATTTTTCTTTTCAATATTGTTATAGCACAAGTTGGGCTCGCGATGACGATGAATTCTCACTGAAATAAATTCAGCTCTGCCTGATTTGTCGTCATTGTAATTGTGCCTCTAATCAAAGGTCCTGCCGACAAATTGCTCCTACGAAGAATTATCGGGTAATTAATTGTGCTTATACTACGAATTTCGAACGATGTGAATTCTGTCCACCACGAGAGGTCGCTTCGAATAATTGAGCACGATGATTTTTTTTAAACATATGGCTTTATTGGAAATCAATCCATATAATACAGGCAACATATACAGACGGCGAGAATATGAGTAATATGAATACTTGAACAATAAGGAAACACAACAATTAAAATACGTGAAAAATTAACGAGAGCAATAAATATTAAAATAACTAGGAGGCTCCGCCCCCTGCTCGCTTACGCTCGCCAACCCCCGAGAATTGCTACGCAATCCTATGTGGTTCACGCCGTGAACCATGGCTCGCTGCGCTCGCTCGCCAATGAACACAATGTTCTAGCACCAAGACATAATATATTATCATCAAAGACATAGTATTTTATCATCAAAGACATAGTATTGTACTTATGTAGAAGAATTCTACCAATGTTCTTATTGGCTTTTAAAAAAGTATATTAGCTATTTAGATCGTACATGGTGAAAAAATCAAAACATTAGCTAAATAAGAAACATATTAGCAAAATAAATTATCAAATATTGCTTCAGTAATATTCTGCATTTTAAAGCGTGAAAATTCAATGCATAAATAACGCGAAATATAAAAAAAATTCAATGCATTCAATACAAACACTTAAACGTTTTTTAGACGTTTAGGTAGCTCCCAGTAGAAAAATATCAATTCAACAGCGGCCTTTTAAAGCATTCTCACTTCAATTAATTAATTAATTCCTAATTGAGTTTAAATTAAATATTGTCATGTTTTTAGTGTATGAATCTGAATTGAACAACCTGATAATGCTCACTCTGGTTATTGTTATCTGGTTGCTCACTACGTGCTCTTGCGCGCCGAATCCAATCAATTAAAAATGAAAACTGTTGCCAGCGCGAGAAAAGAAATATCATCGGTTTTATTGATACATACATACGTACGTATTAGCGTTTTATATAAGATAGATTGGGAAAATAAAAAAATGTGACACAATTCGAGGAACGAATGTCTTACAGAGATTTCATTACGCTTCCAGCATCCCACCATATCTAGAAAATATAGCCATTTCTTGGAGATTCTTTATTGATCTCTGGGCATGATAGTAAGCGTTCAGCATTCATTTTACCTTCTCTGCAGATCTAACAGTCACTAGTTAAAAGGATGCCAATGGTGTTTAGTGAAAAAGTGTTACGGCAAATTGTGCACGACGAATCGACGTGACACAGCAGATTCAGCTCATTACAGATAAAAATTGAAACTTTATTTCTAGTTCGTTTTCAGATCACAATATACAACCTTTTAACTAGAAAACTAACATTTTATGTAGAAGAAGCTCTATTTAGCATATAATAACGTTAATTGCTGATATATTAAGGGAATTGGAAAGAAATGTCGTTTCGGTGCATTTGATATCTGTTATCAAGATTTCATTTTTAATCAATAATGTATTCACTCTCGTTATCAACAACCTTTCAATGCCGGATCGAAAATGAATCGAAATGGATTGAAAAAATTGTATTGGTTTTTAAGACTGATGAATATTTAATGAGCCGAAACGATATTACTTTCCTGTCCTCGTAATAAAAGTAACACTACAAACAAAATGGCCTAGTACAGCTATCATATTTTTAAAAGTAATTGCTTTACAAAATATTTATTTATTTAACATTATTTTTGCATAAATCGAATACTTTGAATACTTAAAGTAGCTATTGAAAGCAGGAAAAAAATACATACCGGTCACTTTGAGATTTGATCAATAATGAAATAATGAGAAGTTGTCGATTAAACCATGTTAAATTTATAGGTACAACGTTATTCGTAAATTTTGTTTCTTAAACAATCTCTGCTTCCTATTCGTAGAATGCAACTCAGTGAATAATTTTGATGAAGGAACTCTAATGTAACCGAATGATTCAATCGGGAAAATTTCATAAGATTTTACGATAATAAAATCTTATGAAATCTTATATTATTATTAGTATTATTAGTAAAGGATGCTCATGCCATGCATGTTACACAAGCTTAATTAACAATTTCACAGTATTATGACGCTTAGCGTCACTTAAAATTAGAATCACGCGAAAGGGCTGAAATTAGATTTCTAGAACATCTCAAAGTCAAATAAAACTAACCTGGGAAATCTCCATCGGCAAATAGTAACTTGAATACGAATAGAGTAATTCAAATAAACAATTATGTTCAAATCTTACAATGTCACCTCCATCATAGGATTAACCATGGGACTAACTCGAAAAAAATTTATAACTTTTGGACTCATTATCTGAAATTTGACCAATCCACAAATTTGTAACTTTTTATCAAGCAAAAAATAATGATTTAAAAACAACTGAAGGAAATGGTTAGGAGAGTAATTAAAGTTGGTCTACTCTAGGTAGATACCGGAAGTAAACCATGTATAAACTTAGTAAGTCTCTATCTCAACCTATTCTGAAACAATTTAAGCACTAATGTTACGAGGGTTGCTATTTATATTTCTGGCCTTGACAACAATAAGTGTTGCTAGGCGACCGCAGTTGATTTTAATCGAAAGTTTGATATTTTTAAACATAAATTCAGCAGACGATTTACCATTATAGCTTCATTTGTGTTGTTGACAGTAAATTGAAAAGTTCTTCTCTTTCAAAAAATGGAATTGAATCGTGAACATTTTCGTGCCATTATTTTTCATAACTTTCGACGTGGATTGTCAAGACAAGAGTGCTTCGATGAACTTAATTCTTTATTCAGCGATAAAGCGCCATCCTACAGCACTGTAAAAAATTGGTATAACGAATTTAATCGTGGTCGATGTTCGATCCAGGACGAATCCCGTGCAGGTCGTCCAAAATCCGTTGTTGTGCCAGAAAAGATCGATGCTGTGCGTGAACTGATAAAGCAAGATCGTCATGTGACATACCGTGAGATAGAGGCGTCTTTGGACATTAGTATGACTAGCATCAATAAAATATTGCATGAACATTTGAGCGTAAAAAAAATTTGTTCGCGTTGGATCCCGCATAATCTGACAAACGCTCAAAAAAAGGCTCGTGTCGATTGGTGCAAGGAAATGTTGGAAAAATACGTTCAAGGTACATCAAAGGCTGTGTATAACATCTACACAGGTGACGAATCATGGATCTATGCATATGAGCCGGAAACAAAACAGCAATCAACTGTATGGGTCTTCCAAGACGAGGCAAAACCAACAAAAGTTGTTCGAGGAAGAAGCACATCGAAACAAATGATTGCCTGTTTCTTCGGCATTAACGGTCATGTGGCAACAGTGGCGTTAGAGCAACGCAGGACGGTCAATTCTGAATGGTACACGACCATTTGTTTGCCAGAAGTCATCGGAGAAATTCGAAAAAAGCAGAAGAACAGGCGAATCATTCTTCATCATGACAATGCGAGCTCTCACACATCGACTCAAACAAAGGCATTTCTGACGGAGCGAAAGATCGAACTGATGGGTCATCCGCCGTACAGCCCTGATTTGGCACCCAATGACTTCTTCTTATTCCCACACATCAAAAATAAATTACGAGGACAACGATTTTCGACCCCTGAAGAAGCGGTTGATGCATTCGAAACTCATGTTTTGGAGTTACCTCAATCGGACTGGAAAAAGTGCTTTGAAAATTGGTTCAAAAGCATGCAAAAGTGTATTGATCATCATGGAGAATATTTTGAAAATCAATAAAGCCAATTTTGATCCTACATATTTGTTTTTTCATTATTAGGCCAGAAATATAAATAGCAACCCTCGTATCGCCAGAAATATAAATAGCAACCCCTAAGTTGGTTTAATTGTAAATGTTAATGCTAAAATAGTTTAATTTTATCAATTAGTTATTATATTGCAAATAAAATATTCTTTGCTTAAATTTAAGGCGAGTAAAATTCCTTTATTTGTTTTAATTATAATAACTATATGATGCTACCCAAAAGCTCCTCAGTATTTTGCATTTTCAGCATAATAAACACTCATATACTTTATGAATATTTATTTCATTTTTACAGACATTCATAACTGAACTGAGCATTTAAATCAAAGGCACTAACAAATGAAAAATTTTTATATGCAATTGTCATCCCTAAAAATTATAAGAACAAAGTCTGATCTTATTTGATCGTTACTAGTGTCGTTTAATAAATTTTATTTTCAGATATTGCTTTTCGATACAACCAATACTTAAACTGTTCACGCAGTTCGAATTCTACGCTTCAAGATTAAATCGTCCCTACAGATTTCTCAGCCAATAAGCATAGAGAAAACCTGATCCGGAATGTAATCTGACCTTAATCCAATGCCAAGTGTATATTCGAGAGGGTGTTTAAAGTCATAAAAAGCTTTTATAAACGGGCAGAACTTTCCGGTAATAAAAAAAATTACCATATTTACTATGCGTGATTAAGAGATTATTGAATATCTATTTTTTAGGCATTGTTTTATTCTTAATACATTGCTCATATGGAAATCAAACAAGTAAGCTTATTGATGTTGGTTTAAAAAAGTATTTTCAGTTCTTTATCTCTTAAACTTGCTGATACAAGTTCAGATAAAAACAGAATTTATATATATTTGAAATAACCCGTCTGTTGCAAAAACTATATATTGTTATATATTGACTGCTAACAGCGGAAAATGTGTAGAGAGAGGCAGGAAAAGGATAAGCCCAGGGGAAACATCAGGAAAGAGAATTTTATCCCATATTTTTTTTTCTTTTTACGCTTCATTCTATCTTTAAATCATGCCCTTCAGGAATAAAGTATGTTTCTCCAATTCTAGAGAAATTTTTTTCTTCAGATTTCATTTATATTTTTTATGTACAGTTCGCAAAATAAAAAAAACGGAGCACCCTGATTAACTTTTGATGCGATGATTGGATCCTTACGTTCTAGGTCTCAATTTTAATGGTTCGAAGGGGTGACCTCGAATATGGTAGCTAATTAGTGCAGACGATATTTTAAGTTACCAAATAAGACACAAAAACATACTTACTCTGAATAAACATACATTTGTTTAGACGGATTCAGATTTCGAATCCGTTGAAAGAGGTGTGTTTTTTCAGAGAAAGTAAGTTTTTGTGTCTAATTTCGCAACCTAAAATATCCTCTGCTCTAATTGAGTAGCATATTTGATGTCACCCCCTTGAACCATGATGATTGAATCTTAGAAAGTGAAGATCCAATCATTCAATCAAAAGTTATTTAGGGTGATCCGTTTTTTTGCGTACCGTACTTTAATTATTTGTATATACGTAGAATAGTGATTTTAAGTGTTAAAACCATTGAACCCAGATATTTTTCTCAATATTGATAACTTAATATAAAATACAAGACATATGCTTAGCGATTATTTATCTGCTTCTGAATCATTTACTTAATAACTGTATTGCGTATTTGTAATAGGAAGGGAGATATATGGATTAAGAGTATTAAGAGCATGGACAAAACTCTGGTAAATCTTGTTCTTGTTGTTCATTTACGTCGCACTAGAGCTGCACAATGGGCTATTGGCGACGGTCTGGGAAACATCCCTGAGGATGATCCGAAGACATGCCATCAGGATTTTGATCCTCTGCAGAGGGGATGGCACCCCCGCTTCGGTAGCCCGACGACCTGCACGCGAAGTCGAGCACATTACGGTAGAACAGTTTAACGATTACCAATACCGCACACCCTCGGTTCNTTTTCTTGCTTAAGAGTTTATTTATCCACTTATTCTTTACTTAATTATTTACTAAAAGACTTCTCTGATTAACAGTCGTGATTTTTAATCACGTTAGTTAATCACCTAAGTTACGACTTAGCATCATCAATGATGATGCTAAGTCGTAACTTAGCATCATCATTGTTCTATTTAATCAACGTCAATAATTTTGAAAAAAAATAAAGAATATTTTGTCAACATAATATACAGCTATTACGATTTCATGTCAGATCGTCAATTACTTGCGTAGGAAAATTTATCGATTTAACTTGAAAAACAAACAAACAATATTTCTGGAACTCAAGTTGTGAAACTTAATAGAAATAAATAAACTACCACCAATTTTACTCAGTATCAATACTATTATCATTGCTGTATCAATTCAAATAGGATACAATATAACAAATTTTATATCTCTAGGGTTAAGGCTATTAAATTTTCAAAAATTTCAATAATTATTATAAGCTTCATATAAGGCTCCTATATCTTCATATTCTCTCTCTCTCTCTGTTTACTTCAAAATCAATTAAAACACGAGATGAAGATCTCGAGTGAAACAAATTTTCCCTTAACGAAAGATAGGTAAACATATTATAAACATAATTATAAAACAAAAAAGAAAATCCTCGAGAAAAATCTTAAAATTGCTATAGTTTTAAAACAAATTAGTATGTAAAAAAATGATGAATCGTTCGTAGAGAGATATTTCTTACATGAACTATGGAACTCAATTGAGAAAATTTCAAAGTTGTTCTATTTGAGTCAGTTTAAAACAGATTTGTGGCCAATTCAGGAAGCGATGGACCATTGCACTTCAATGATCCAGTACTTTTATCTACTGGTGAAAAGGACAAAAGTATGAGAGCTAACAGGCTTGATTATATACCTAGTAATGATCAAATATTCGCGACTGAAATTTCACAGGACAAACTTTCGCTCACATTACTTCACGTGGACAAAAAATCGTGCAAATAATGGTAGTTTTCTATGTAAAATATATTTTTCTTATTATAATGTAATAATGAGATATTTCATTTTTACATCGTTATCTATACAAGCAGAAAAAGTTTTGGAGACAAGTACTACATAACAAAAAAAAAGCATTTAACTGGTTTTTTTAAGGAAACTATTGCTGATTAAAAGTTTCAACTGTCAAACGCCCACTGCATATATCGCCTTGCTTTATGGATGTCAGAATTTAGTGCATTTTCTGAAAACGTGTAGAAATGATCAAATTTATTAGTAGGAAAAATTGTTCATAACTAAATAATATTTAACATTTTCTTTAAATTACGCCCACCATCGTCCTCTCAGACATAAGGCGTCTTGCAGTCCAATACAACACTGAAGTAGCTCCAGAAGGTGAGAGGGCACAAAAGTCATCACAGGAACGAATGTCAAGAGGAGAGGGGCAATAAAATAGATGCTCTCCAGTCATAGGCGAAGTGTTACAGAGCACACAAAGAGGTGAATTGACCAGGTTAATTTTAAATAGATGGGCCTGCAAGTAGTCTTGTCCATTAATTATTCTAAGGCAAGCAACTCCCTCGGCTCTGGGAAGGAGGGAAAGGTGAGAGCGCTGCTGGTCATCAAGAAGTCTAGCCCAGGACTTTCCATCATCTAAGTCCCTAAGAGCAGATATTGTTTTGTGCCTGAATTCGCTCTTAAGAAGCCGCCTTGCGTTTCTAAGGGGAACTGGATGAGAAGATAGATGCAATGCTGAAGCCTCTCTAGCCAACATGTTAGCCCGTTCATTTCCGTAAATGCCACAATGGGCAGGGATCCACTGGGGGACCACCTCTCTTCCTGAACAAAGAAGAGAGTTGATGCGTTGTTTACACTTAAATTCAAGTTCAAAGGGGTATAAATAATATTCAGAAATGGTCTGAATAGCAGCCTGAGAATTGACGAAGATAACAATGTTTTGTTCAGATGGTTCACCAATAGCTGTAATAGCGATAAGGATTACAAACATTTCTCCATCAAAATTATCTGCCCAAGTGTCAAGAGATTCTTTGAGGCTGAAATATTTGGAGTAAGCACCGGCTCTAGATCTACCAGTTGAAAGATTGGCGGATCCATCAATAAAAACCTGCAGCCTTTGCCGGCAAGGGTATCTCTCGTGTATAGTGGCCAGAGGGATAGGATACAACTCGGTCTGGTGGAAGTCCGGTTTCCGAACAGGCAGTACCAAGTCGAATCTGGCAGTGGCATATTCAGAAGGCCCGCAAGAACAGGCGGCCTATAGATACAAAGTTTGGAGTTGGAGATCTCAAAGATCTCTGCAAGTCTCCGGTACTCAAAAAGAAAAGAATGTTGAGATTTAAGTCTAGCTTGAGGAAGATTGTAGTACGGTCAAAAGTGCTCCTTTCTCAACGATCTTTCACCAAGAGAAAGTGCAGCATAAGTTCGTTTGTCAGATAAATTATAAATTTATGTCTGTGGCTGCATGGCTGGAATAGGAGTTGAGATCGCAGAACCAGTGATGAGTCTAAGTGCTTTGTTTTGAACCAAATCGAGTTTTGATAACGCTCTGTCCGAGGCAGTAACAAGGATTTCTGAACCATAGTTAAATACTGGTTTAATGTAAGAAGTAAAAGGGGAAGCAAGAACACTTTGGGATGAACCCCACTTTATTCCATCGAGACGTTTCAATAGACCAAGGCGATTTGTCACGCTATCTGCCACTTGATTTATGTATTTAGTCCAGTTCAGTCTGGTATCAAGAGTTATGCCCAAGTAGGTAGCATAATCGGTCCGACCTAGAGTACTATTTTTGTTTACCAAGTTAACATTAAACTTCTTGGTACTGGGGATAAAAAGTTCAAAATTTGTCTTTTCCGGGTTAACCTTGAATTCGTTGTTCAGGTTGCCAGAGCCTCTAAAGCCAAATTGAGTGTTTTCTACAGCATAAAGATATCAGAACCAGTAGACCAAATAACAAGGTCATCGGCATACAGCAATGATTCAGTCTGTGGAACTGCATTTTTAATGGAGCTCAAAAGGTCATTTACCATAACATTAAAGAGGACAGGACATAAAACTGAGTCCTGTGGAAGGCCCTGTCTGGTTTGATATTTAACATATAACGCTAAGCAAATAAGCATGCACATAAAATATACAGTGACAATATAAATTTGAAACATCCAAAACATTCTGCGTCTGCAGACATTTCTTTCTTAAATCTTTTCACTAATTCAAACTGCACTAGATTTTAACGCGTTGAGAAAAAGGCCAATTTTGCTTTCTGCAAAATATTGCAGGAGTGATTAGATTTCAAATTCAGCATTTCGTAACTTAATATTTTGCAGTATAAATTTTGTGGTATTCCCGTTTTTTCGAAGGGTCCGATGATATTCTTATGAAATTAGAACTATTTATATTTGACATGTAAACATGGAGTACAATTTTACCTGGATATCTGCTATACTATTTGATTTAATCAATTTTTTAAAAGATAAAATCCTATTTTTATAATGAGAATTTTGGTAATATTTAAATTTTCTTCTCACTATTTTATTCTATAGACCCCGAATTTTGAGCTGTTAGCTTATTAATTACAACAGTCTGTTTTGATTGTTAAATCCTAGTACTGTATGTATTGGAAACATTTTATGACCAGTTTTGCCAAATTACATTCATTATTTTTACCAGACCTATAAAAATATGTAGTTTAATATTTAAATGGTTAATATTTAATTGATTGCTTAATGTAAATTGAAAGATTATACATTAAATAAATACATTGCTATACAAACACTTTTAATTTTTAAACTAGGACTACTTTAATAAAAAATTATCTAAATAAAAGTTAATTAATTTTTTGATTAGTTGAAGTTTTCTATAAAACTACTTTATGATTAAAAGTGGATCATATTAAAAATGTTAAAGAATTTTAAAAAGTTTGTTTTCATTGTTCAATTGTTCAGTTCATTGTTCATTGTTCAGTTGATTACCTTTTTTTTTGAAATTTACCTGAAATTTTGAAATTTACCCGAAATTTTTTTAACTTGCAAAATGCGATGATCTTAAAAACTATTGGAAACCTGTGATTTACATGAATTAAAATAATTTATTATTAAAAATTAGTTTGTTCATTAGAGTGTTTAATCCGTTCCAGGAAATAACAGACAAATAACTTCAATCACTCCCCCCCCCCCAAAAAAAAATACATTCTAGTTACAGCCCTCCCTGGTAAGTTCTGCATCGGTGAAGTTTTAGATCAGCGAAGTTTTTTCTATCGACGAAGTTATGAATCAGCGTAGTTTTGACATCAAATCCACATATGTATGTGATAGTGCGTTCCTGTCCTCATGGCCTGCGGCATCATTCATGTATTTAAAACAAACCTTTCTGACTCTAGAGACAAAAGATCACACGGGCGTGATCTCCATACGGTACTCTAGTTTTACATCTCGTATTAGTACGCATGTGTATTTTTTAATTCGTATACTCTTGGAGTACGTGGACCTGGGGGAGAGTTTTCTTCTCATTCCCTTCAGGATCAGTCGATGAACTATTGCCGTAGCATTTTGATGAAATGTGGATAGCTGTGTGTCTCCAACTTGCCTACACTATCCTACATGAGTAATTTTAACTACTCATTATTAGCTTAACTTCTTCAAAACATGAAAATTAAAATACAAAGGTAGGCATTGATGAGTTTTGAAAAATTTAGGTATTTATAGTGATGCTTCAAAAAGTTATATAACACTGACAGATAGTTTCAATGTTTTGGCAACTTTGTCGATTAGTTTTGATGTTTTGCCAGTTTCAAATTACGTTGTTACACTTATTACGTCATTTATAAGGGATATCTATCATTTATAAGGGGTCTATGCCTATGACCCAGACTAAGAATTCGATATTAAAATAGAGTTGTTGTTGTGGCTTATCCTCCAATGCCTGACGAAGTCAAACAACGTCCATCAGATCGTAGACCCTAAGAAAATCGAGGACCAGAAGGGGTTTAAGTATATGTCCTCTCTGGAAAGTCCAAAGCAGTCCAGGATGTGTTCGGCAGAAGCCTGCTCATAAAATAGAGTTGTTTCTAAAAGCTGAAGTTTCTTAGTCTTTGGTGTTGAAGTTCTGATGAGTAAATAGCAAAAAAACGTAGTCGAAGGTAAATTACTATGGAAAATAGTTTTATTAAATGTATCAACTAAAAATAACTTTCTAAAACTTATCACCTTAAATGTTGAAATACAAAAAGACCTAGTTTTTTTTGGAAAATATTTAAGAAAAAATGTTTATTAAATTTTTTCTTACAGTTTTACTACTTAAAAGGAGCATCTTCAGAGTTGAAGCGGTTATTTATGCATAACAACATTGTTTAAAAATAGCATGTTTATTGTTAGGTTAATTGTGTCCAATTGTTAAGATTACCTTGTACTTCATTTTAGAAATTTATTTCCTTTTAACCGTAAGGAACTTAATAACAAGCCATTTCATCAACGCTAACTTATCTCTACGGCTACTCAACATTAAATCTTCGACACGCTGTAAATCCAATTAAGAGCTTCCTATTCGGTCACACTTTCTTTTAAAAGAATTCTAATTGCTCAAAGCGCAGCAATAAGAACTAATTTAATCTACGAATGGATTTAAATGTTAAAAGGAGAGCTCTATAAGACTCCTCGATTGTTCTAGTCTTGCTATGATTGTATAATTATTTCTTCAAAAACACTTAAAACGATTGTTATTTAAGATTTATTAATAAACTTCCCTAATTAAAAAATAAATTTCTAATAAAATCTGCTTAGACGCATTTTTTGTTTACTTAAAATTATTTTTATCGCTGTATTATTTTTTCCCCAACGTCAGTTAAATTTCTTGATGGACTAAACAATAAACCTAAGGCCTGGATAGCCTGGTCGGTAAGACGCTGGGCCCATGTCCAAGAGTTCGTGGGTATGATCCTCGCCGTCTGAAGGTTCCCCGTGTAGTAAAACGGTGACTGATACACGTTAAATCTGTCGAGTCGCAAAGTCCTCCATGTTCCCATAACAAATTAATACCTTTGGGGGTACTGATCTAGGAGTTTCCTTGTCTTCTGAATTGATTCAAAATTACAAGGCAACGGAGTTGAACATTAGTAGTCGTAAACCCAAATATTGGATCGGCTGTTCAACGATGGATATAAAATAAAAATAAATAGCACTGAACCTAGTATGTGTATGTGTGGCACATAATTGCGATCTCTGATATTTATTGCTTGAACTAGTAGGCTCAATACTATTCTAGTTAACTGGTTTCGTGAATATAACGTATATTTTATTAGAGTACATAATATAGAACACTAGCTTGTAATTTATAAATCATCTAGGTTTTTTTAAGTGTTGTTTGTTGCATAGTAAAGTAAAACAAAATTGCATTTAAAATAATCCATCTATGTAATAAAATAGAGAATTTGTATCTCTTTGTGTGTATGTCTGCATACAAGATTGCGGGTTTGTCGTAAGCACCGAAAATACAAAATTCAACCTGAAGCTAAATGAGAATAATTGTAAAATGATTACGAAGCTCTATTTTCGATTATTTAATTGTATTTTTAAATCAGAGACATTTAAAAAAGCGGAATTTTCTCATTTGCTTAGTCATTGTTTTAAATTATTAATTTTAATTTCTTCATCGTCATCATTGTTTCAAACTAAACTACAGACTATTCAGCTACGTCAAATAGTTATCTATTAAATTAATTAACTAATTTGTGATGTTTTATAGCTTTCCGCTCTAACAAAAAAAATTGCATATTCCGCATTTTGAGAAACTTAAATATTTTTTTATCACTTATGCCAGATTATCTGAATGGTCAATATGATAATCATAGCAGAAGTGATGGATTACATCCCCAAATTAGTATTCCTTAAGTTATCTGAAACTAAATGTTTAATTTGTATATAGTTATGCTTTTAAAACATGTTAAAATAAAATTAAATACTTTATAATCAATCTATTTTAAAATAAAAAAAATATATTTTGTACTTAAAAGCAAAGTCAATGGTAAAATGATACCAATTCGTTAAGAAAAAACATAAAAACTTACCAATGTTATTTATTGACATTGATGATTATTAATTTTTGTAATAGTTACTGACTGAAGAAAAAAAAGTTATTTATGTAGTACTAGAAAAGAAATTTTATGGAGAAATGGAACTAGAGGTTAAAAAGTCATTAAATTATTATTGACGTCAATGACGTAATTATCTTCGTCAAAAAGTACTAATTGAAATAAGAAAATATGTTATGTACTTAAAAGCAAAATTAGGGGAGAGAGTGTACATTATTCGCAATTGGGAACCGTGAAAAGTCGCCATACTATTTTGTACCAATGATGCTTTATTTTGGTAATAAGCACTACAGGCTTTACGGTAATTGGAGCAGTTTTATAAGATATCAAATATACTCTTATATAGGTATGAAATATTTTATGAGTAAAATTGGTACCAATTAAAGCTGCACCAATATTGTGTATCTTTATGATAGATACTGTGGAGGTAAAGTTTTTTATGATCCCTCCAATATATTAGTGCAGGAAAAAGTTGCTTGATTGCTGTTAACTTTGAATGTCATGAGTTTCACTGGGCAGCAGTACACTGTCATAAATACAAGAATATAATAGAATTTACCGTGTTTTTGCCAGTGGAAACACCGAAAAACTCGGTAATTTTTAAAGATGCGTTTTGTAAATGATTTTAGTATTACTAACAATGAAATAGGATTTTAAAATATGTGATAAAATTTGGTAAATTCTGGTATTTTCTTCATAGTACCTTAGCGTGACATAAAACCCATTTATTCCATTAAATTTGTTTTTCAGTTTTGTATTTTTTACTAAATGTGTAGTAATAAGAGCTACAGTTCGGAAAAACAGAATTTCCGGTGAAACGTTATCATATAATCGGAAAAATTACCAAATCAATGGTTTGAATACCGTATATTATAGTTTTTATTGCCAGATTTTTTTTATTTTTACCAGTAATGTCATTACCATAGAGTAAAGTAATTGTACCAGATTTTTTCCCCATGCAATTAGTGCCTGATTATTTTGAATGCAGTTAATCATTATTTAGATGGCTTTTATTTTAAACTAGTAAATAAGTGTTTTTCTTGGTCTCATAACGTAAAGTCACTAATAAGGGTAAAAAATAACAATAAATAAGAAAAGAAGCATTAGAATTATTTTAGCTTTATTGTTTGTGTCATTAGTTGCTTTTCAGTTTTGTTCCTGATTTTGTAATATTGTTCAGTGCTGATTTTTTGATACTTTTTTTTACTTCCTACCAAGTGTGTAATAAAGATAGAAAACAAATTAAAGATGTTGATATTTAGCTTAAGTTAAAGCTTCTGGTATGCATTTTCGATTTATATTTGCAATAGTTTTAGAAGCACAAAAAAAGTAATTGCTGCTTAATTTTAATACTTATCAAATGTAATTTTCCTCCTCCTGAGCAATACTTATTCTCATAGAGCATTTGCAGCATTTAGAATGATGCTTTTTTTCCTATCCCGTATATATATATATATATATATACGGGATATATATATGCCATATATATATTGTTGGACTGATGCACG
>NC_092210.1:70235991-70249133 GCF_043381705.1 Parasteatoda tepidariorum | reverse complement strand
TCTTAAAAAATAAGGGTTATCCTACTAAGTATTGATTGTGTAAGTATCACTTTAAAAAAATGCAAATCTAAGATAGATCTTACTATTAGTTGCATAATTTTTTTGTAATGCAGATATTGTAATACTGTATTTATTATTAAATTCTACATTAAATTATCTTCAATTTGATATATAAATGTTTATACTTAAGTGAAAATTAATATATTCTACAAGCACACAAAGTTGAAAAACATGAAACTTTCAAAAAGTGTCCACACTTTTGGCCACCACTGTATATATATATATATAAGAAAGAAAAAAATGTCTAGAAATTTTATATTATTTATAAACTATTTTTAACATTTTCTTAGAATATCGGAATGATGTTGATACATTTCGGTCACTTTGAAGATTGATGACGGTCAGGTCATATACACTGACTGCCTTGGGTCAAATATTATTCTTTATCACTGTCAGAATAACATTATTAGAAAAATGGAATAAAGTTTTGGCTGTATTGATAATATAATGTATGGTTAGAAAGTCATTTCGAAACCTTCTTTTTATTTCTTAATGTTTTAATGAATTTTTAAAACCGTTTTTGGAAAAGGACGTAGGTTTTAAATTACTTTTTACCTGTTTTTAAAACAGAAGTAAATATGCAATTTTCGTGGCAAATAGGAATTCTAGAATAAGTCAAAGGTTGCTGCACAACATGCGAGTCTCATTTTATGACTTTCAATGTGAGCAATACATTATAAATTTAAAAAGGAGAAAAATCGTAGGGAAATGTATGGAATAGATCCAGAAATAGTCAATGTTGTTGCTGTTTTGACGAAACAATACTTTTATTTGAGACTAGCTGAATACACATTCTTCGCACTTGGTAGATGAAAAACAAGTAAAGAATCAATAAATCAGTACTGGTAAGCACTACGAAATCATGCTTATAACAGAAAAGCATGTACCGACACAATTAAAGAGCTTGAAAGTAAGTGAAATTTTTAGGGTAATTAATGATTCGGAGGAAATAACAAAAAGTAATTGCATCAATATGGGTAATTAGAACTTGATTGAATCAATATGGGTAATGTAACAGAACTGCTTTTGTCTTCCCTTAAATCTTAACATAACTAATCGTATCAGTTTTTAGTCAGGTTGCATGATTTTTATTTCAAACTTAGCAGTAGTAAATAAAGTAAAGCAAAGAATTATCAGTCCCATTTCAGAAAAATTGATAATAAAATAGTTCGGATACATTATTTTTCGTCCTGAAACTGTCACTTACCAAGTTCCTCCACCACGTTTTTCAACTAATATAAAATCAATTTCAATTTATTTATTTATTATTATTTGTTGTCCTTTTCTGGGGCTTCACGTTATTAAAGTATTGAAGTAAGAAAAACTCAATTTTTTAGTTAATCCTATTAGAATAAAGATAAAATGTATTTAGCGTCTCTTAGCATGATACTATTATTCACTGTCAACTCATAACAGTTAAAATTTACCACTATCAAGTAATTTTATCCGGTACATATCCCTTTCGAGTTCTAAGCATAAAAATTCCTGAGTTCTTTAAATATAAAAATGTAATTTATTTTTAGTTTGTTTGAAAAAATTTTGCCAGGAAATTATTTCTTAAAGAGAAATCTAACATTTTCTCAAGGAATTAAAGATTTCCTCGCCATATAAAAGCATAAATAATTTAATAAAAGTGACAAGTGGAGCTATAATTTTTAATATCTAATTTTTTCATAATATAAAAGATTTTTTAATATTGTATTTGTGTTTAAAAGATAATTTGAACAGTTTAGAATAATTTTAAAGGAAAAGACTATGTTTCCGAAGCAATGAGATTCCGCTAAATCAAAATACCTTGTCGATCATTCCTTACTAAGTCTACGAGAAAAAGTTTAATTCGCTTTCTTTTGGTAAATTTTGGCTCTCGATCAGTCAGAGAATGTTACACATATGTCTTAACTCTCTAAAAAACTTAGATGACAGTAACTTTAGCTGTGTCTCGAAAATACTGCAAGTATGCAAAGCATAAAACTGGAGTTTTCAGAATGAAAGAATTAATTTATGGCTTACTTAGAGATAAACTTACGGGATTAAAAAGAATGTTAACAGAGTAAAAGTGCGTCAGTGAGTAATGGGTGAAACAAAAGAGGTAGATGAAAGAATTCATGATGAATAACTTCACAGTCAGTTGGTTTAAAAAATAAATAAGTAAAAGCGTTTAAAAGCGATAAGCACCTTGAGTAAAAAATTCTCCAGGCTGAAAAATATTTCCCATTAAAGAGATAAAAGGATTTTCTTTCGAGTTGTTTCATTCAAATAAAGCCGGTGAATTACAGGCATAGTTTATTCAATAACTGAAGTCCATACTGCATACGCTGGCTGAGAAGAAGTTCTGGAGGGAGTTAAGAATTTTTTAAGCACTTATTATAAAAAAAAATGATTAATTTCTGAGTATTTAGTTCATTTGAAGAAAAATTGTTAAGCTTGCATTATTTTACAATGCGTTCCAGTAAACAAAAAGACACCACACTATACACCGAAGAGCCATTACATTATGACCACCCTGCTAATAACATGTAGGATCACCTTTAACCTTCAAAACTGCTAGCACCCGCCGTGGCATTGATTCCACAAGATGCTGATAGGCTGTCTGAGGTATCTGGTACCAAGCGCTCACCAACTGGTCCTGCAATTCCCTCACATTGCGAGGGGGTAGCGTGGCAGCACGAATTTGGTTTTCCAAGTAGGGCCACAAATGCTCTATTGGATTAAGGTCAGTTGAATTTGAGGGCCAAGTCATGACTTGAAAGTCACTGGAATGTTCCTCGATGATTCGACCCTTATGACATGGTGCATTATCCTGTTGGTAAACACCATCCAACGCAAGAAAAACTGTTGCCATGAATGGGTGAACCTGGTCTGCAACTATGTTCAAGTAGCTTACAGACGCCAGGGATTGTTCTATGAGGATTATGGGTCCTAATGCGCCCCATGAAAACATTGTTCCTGGGCAAGAAACCATGAAAATCTGGGTGAGGTAGTATGGTCATAATGTAATGGCTCCTCGGTCTACAAGCGTCAATTGAGTTATTTTAACAAGGCAATTTACTAATATTCAAAATGATTGTTTTGAAAAACAGTGAATTTCCCCGTAAAAGTTTACTATTATAGACTGACACTGAAGAACGTAGGATCTTAATCCAATGTTTGACATAAAAACAAATAAACAAATAAGAGGGATTTGAGGAGAGAAAGAAAATATAATTTGTAACAAAACTAGTTTGAAAATGCAATTTTTGTGAGTTACTAGCTTGCAATATTCAAGCTAAACAATAACGCTATATTGTTTCGATTTTCGAAATTTATTCTTTAGATTATAATTCTATATCATTTTGAAAAAAAATCTCATATTTAAAATTATATTCTTTGTATTTGTAAAATTATTTAACAGTTATCTTATTAAGATTATTTGAGTTATACGAAGCTACAATTAAAATTTATGCATTAATTAATTAAAATATACTTTATTTTAATTAAATTTTATATTTTCTCTTTTGAACGTTGGTATGGTTTATGCACAGACTACTCTTTTTCTCATATATGGCTTATTCATTTAAAAAATATATATAATTTACATGTTTTTATTTTTGATGCATTTCAAGTTAATTACGAAAATTGAAACCTTAAACACTACATATGACAAAAGAGGCAAAAAGAAAGTTTTTCGCATAACTGTTTAGAAAAATGTATTATGATTAATAAAAGCACGTAAAAACATTTTTAAAATACATTTTTTAGAAAAGAATATTTTAAAGAAATAGCAGAGTAAATATGCGTTTCATTTATTTATTCTTATCAAGCAAAATATCTCTTAGACATCATTTGCTACTTTCTTTCTTACCTTTTTAAAATTTTTATTAGTATGATATTTTGATATTTTTTGTTCTCGTCAGGAGATTTTATAAAATGTTAGACTAAACTCCAAAACCTAAACATTTATTTATTTCCTTAAGAAATTCCGAGAATGAAATAGTTTCATTTTTGCTTCAACGATAAAATATTCATGTAGTCCCCCAAATAAAAGTCATTTAGTATTAAAAAGAAAGACTCTGCTTAAAAAGGTAAATAAATTTAGTTTGAAAGTATGCTTATAACTGGTTATATCTGAATTGATCAAATAAAATTGGATACATGTTGAAATAAAGAAAACAAAACCTTTTTTCCTACTGAAAAATTTATTTATAGCAGCAATTTTATATCATGTTTCTCCTACATGGAATAACACACTTGGCTTTAAAAATATTGAGCTATCAAAATATATTTTGAATCTTTTCTTTCCCAAATGCCCACCGGTGTTAACATCCGACAGTTCAGGCATTTACAGGGCGATTTTGTTGGCATCTCTTTCAGTTGCACCATATTAGGTGGGCCAACGTTGCTACCGCAGATGGTGCCGAGAACATTCATGCCCTGCCCTGGATTAGAACCCAGAACCTTTCTGATGCAAGGACTGTTCCCTGCCCCCTACACAGCCCGGTCGGTATAGTTTGAATACATCGTAAAGTTAAATCAGATTTTAAAACAGAATTGTAAAAAAAAACTTGGATTGCATTCTTTTTCATAACTACAGATTTCATGCACTCATAGTTTACACTAAAAATACAGTGTTCACCCTTTCTAGAATTTTGATCTAAAATATTGTGGTATAGAGTTAGCCGATTATATCTGACGGGGAAAAATTGCTCGACAGGATCATTTATCAGGCAAAAATGCTTGGTATATTTTAAACTGATTTAAAACCTGTTTTGAAAATTTGAAAGAACAGCTAAAAAGATTCTTAATCAGATTATAAACTTATCTAAAATAAATCTTCGAGTTATTAAGGTCTAATGAATGAAATTGGCTGAATAAAAATCACAACTTTCCAAATTGAGTTTTTAAAAACGCTGGTGTCTATAAACAAATTGCCTGATCTTTTTTTCATTCATAGCCAAATAGCATGGAACTATTTTATGCTATTCCTAAGAAATGAGAGTGGTAGTTTAGGGAGAAGAGGTTTTATTCATCTATACGGTTTTACCCAACTCCAACCTACATAGTTTTTAAGTTATTTCCTCTTTTTTAAGAAGTAAAACAAAAAATTCAAACTTTTTGTATACATAACTATATATTTTGTATATATATATAACTTCTGGATATATATATATANTTGTTTCTAATTTTTCTCTAAGGATCTAGTTATAGAAGAGGAGCGTGCTATTATTAATGTATTAAATTATATATATATATATATATATACGTAATGAATACATTCGTATAGAGTGCAGATGGCGTAGAAATACATAATGAGTTAGTTAGAGTCGTAAGTGCATCTATATTGCATTTAGTGTTCCCAATCAAATATCAAAACGACCGAAAATGGAAGTTGGGAGCAAATTCCAACCTTGGTCATTAGATGATCAATGTTTCCAACCTTGCTGATTAAAGATATCCATCCAATAGAGCTTATTAAATGGTCGACGACTTGAAAATGTCTATCAGTCCATGGGTGAATAACGGCATTAACAGGAACGCAAGAATGTTGAATAATAGTACCTGGATTACCTGGGCAAATTGTAGCCAATAATGAATTTTTTTTATTTCGTTAGCAGTCAAAATTTCGTCAAATGAATTTAAAATGTTGTGATGGAATGCCGATTTTCAAAGATGAAGAATTTGAAAGGTTCTTTTTTTTAAAAAAAGGCGGCAGTGCCTGTAAAGTTTTACAATAACCCACCTCTTGGCGACCTTTTTAAATCTTGCCAAGTTGGCGATTATTATTGGGATCAACGTCGCTTTTTGATTATTAAAAAAAAACAGTTCAAATTATTACAATTTCATTAAAATATTTTTTTAATAGAAATTAATAAAAAAATTAAATATTAATG
The DNA here is from genome assembly GCF_043381705.1 of Parasteatoda tepidariorum. NCBI lineage: Eukaryota > Metazoa > Arthropoda > Arachnida > Araneae > Theridiidae > Parasteatoda > Parasteatoda tepidariorum. The sequence continues at coordinate 70,243,206 of NC_092210.1, read as the reverse complement.
ATAATAAGTTAAATAACGGATAAAAAATGAAATAATAACGATGATTCTAACAGCAAGAGATCAGAAGTATAAATGGTGAAAAAATAAACCCTTTTACCTCTTTTCTAACGAAATACAACTTTCGTGTAGAATCAAATGTCTTCCGGATCAATCAAATCATATCAAATGAAATGTCTTCCGGAAACCTAGTTTGGCGAGATTTTCAAAAACTTGCTATGGGAGATTTAAAAAATTGCCACGGGGTGGGCTATTCTTGGATCCACTCAGCTGCACCATATAAGGTAAGGTTGGATGACAAGGAATTTAGTTTAGATGAAATATAATTGAGAGGCGAGATGATATTAAAAAACATTTTTATAAAAAAAAAACAAAAAATATTTCTAAGCCAAGCGTTCTGTATCTAAATATATATTCTGTTGCCATATTTTTCTTGTATGAATGTTACACTTTTCTGCACTGTGTTAAAATTATATTTATGTGAACCTTACATAACAAAGGGTAAGGGTGTTTTACGACTAATTTGAAACATAATGCTTACTAGGAAAATTAGCTTAGTTTAAAGCATATTAACATTTTCTTCCAATTTAGCGTTCTGTGAAAAGAAATAAACGTTATCTAAAAAAAAGATTTAAAATTCCTTACCGATAAAAATAGTTGAATAATTAATTGTAAAATGCTTACTCATAAGATAGGCTAAATTAATAAAATCTCAAAATTTCGTGTTGCACCTTAAGAATTGAGGCAAAACTCAAAGATTAGGATATGTAGCAAAACAGAGCGACGTATAGATTTTGAAGCTTATTCACTCACATTTAGTTACAATTATTAATTTACAATTATGACTCCGGATCTTTTTTTAGTAAAGTCTTTAACTATTTTTGAAATGAGCATCAAATCAATTTCTTCATATTTTATCTTTTTAAAATTTAATATATTGTGAAACTGAAAATTACTATATTTTGAATTCCGAATAGTTTGTTTCCTAATTATAAATTTACTTATGTTAATTTATTAGTTTATGTATTTTGCGATGTAAAATAATTATTATTGGAAAAAATCGGTCGGAGAAATCTATGAACTTTGAAATATTTTTGTATTTCTAATTTATTTAAAATTATTTTTTGTTCTTTCATATTTAGGTTATAAAGAGAGACGATTAGTTTACCGTTTTGGATCTGAAGCATCCTTCAAACTGATTTTAAAAAGATTTGAAATACGTAATTAACAGAAAAAAAATTGCTGAAAGTGATTCAATATTAGGAGCCAGTTTTTGATATCAGGCAGGTAGGACATTTCATATTTTGATTTTGCTGAAGTTTTAAGGATATTTTCCTTATGCAAAAGTAATCGACGGATGTTTCGTTTTATTTTTGTGAAGTAAATTTCCTTTTCATAGTTTTTACCACAAAAACTTAAAATTAATTAATTTCAAGATCATTAACTGCCTTTGCCAAAACTAGAAGAGAAAGAAATTTCATGGAAAACAAACTTTAAGCATAACAGAAACAAAATTAAATCCCTTATCTATGATTACTGATTAAACTTTTATACAATATGACCCTAAAGTCAGAGACACGTACCTGATTAATTTAATACAGAAATAGTTGTGGGAAAGCTATAAATTGTTTTATAGAATCGATTTAGGCCTAATACGAATATGTGAAGTTAAAGCCTTCTTCTGAGGTGAGTTTTAGTATCTATTTTTGATTTACTGAGTGGGACTGACTCATTATTTGCTATGTATAAAAGTCATATACGTCTAATATTTTTTTACGTATGAAGTTAATATTATTTAATATTTATTTACTGAATCGAATGAAGTCATACTTAAACTGATATTTTGTTAAGAAGTTAAGTTTTAAATAGATAGAGGGAGTAAGATTCTGACTCAAGAATAATAGTAAGATATTACTGGCAAGTAGGATATTATTTTCAATGTATTTTTAGAGCAGTGAAGAGGAATACTGATATGATAATAGTACATTATGATAGTTATAAAAGTTATAAATAGAAAAATGCACAAAAGTTTTAAACTATAGTTTTATACAAAAATCTTTCAAACTGTTAGTGAAACGAAGTGAAGTACAGAAAAAAAGTAGCTCTAAGTGACATTTTTTTTCTCCTTCAGAAATTGTTTACTCAAAATTTTGACAAAGATTCGAAACAAATAATTGTTGTACTAAATAACTGCAATTAAAAAAGGAACTTTTGACCAAAAGAAGTATACAAAATCTAGATTCAGTTTGAAAACCTTCGCTTGTCTGCAGATATGTTTATTAAATTGATTATAGACATTTATAAAAAACACGTGAAAATTTAATGATCCGAATTGCATTTGATTTGATTATTTTGACACATTTTGGTTGACACTGGATTGCTACTTGCGTGTAAATAAATAATTTTTTTTATTTTCTTTTGAATATAATGTCCTCAAAAAGTACTTTTAAAATGTAGAGAAAGGTATCTTTGGCATAAAAACTAGCATACAGCAAAAAATTCCTACAGTTGCTTTGTTATAAAAAAAACCTGATACATTTATTTTACAATAAACAAGATTCAAGCTGAAAGACTAAAACAACAATAATATCAATGAACATCAACCTAGGATTCAAGCTCTCTGTCATAAATCCCTCAAACTCTTCTCTACTTAAAAAGGCACTTAAAAATTTAGTTAGTCTATTTAAAAGGTTCTACTTGTCAAAGTATCTCTCACTTACAAGAAATGCCTGAGAACATTCTTTTGCGTTATTATGTTAAATTGCCAAGCCATCTCACATTTTCTCACACGAGTTGAAATTTGGTGATTGCAAAGACCGGAACAGTCCTAATTGTTTTTTAAAAAAACTTTTTCTTTGATTTCAGGTAAGAGAAAAAAGTTTAATTCGTTTTAGAGATGTTTTTTAATGAATGTCGATGGATGCCCTTTCCATTTTTTTAAGGAAACAGCATGACAAATTAAGGTAAAAAAACTACTTCATTTTACCCATTACTGAATTTATTTTCACGAAATGTCTAATTTTTCTTCTTTGAAGAAACACTTGACTTCCACACCATGTTTCATACTGTATTTAATTTCCAGTATTCTTTCTTCGACATTTCTTAGAACACATATTCATCATTTTTTTCCCGGACAGCAGAGAAGGATTCATTGATGCAAATTGAAACTTTTTCGTTAATTTTATGTCTAAGTTTGGTACAATCTAGGCATTTCCTGCTGTTTGAACAAAGATTTTTGACATGATATTCGCCCATTCAAAGTTTCGGTCCAAACTTATGTTTGTTTAATTTTATTTATTACTTCTTTGATTTCAGTTGCTGGAAGTTTTCCTTTTTCGTACCAGTATACCTATTTTTAGTTTTTTTTTTTGCATTTGGGTTATCCAGATAGTTTTTTAAGTGACATTTATTCCTGATAGTTTTAAAGGAATCAACGTTTATGTGGCACTTCGTATAGGGAGTAATTTAATCGTTTATCACTTTTCACACTAATAATTTTCATCTTACGTAGTTAAGTATTCTTAAATTTATTTAATATTACTAATATTTTACAACCCTAAAAGCATTACTTATAATGATTTAGTTTTGAATTGGTATGTGCAAAACATTTTGTTGTTGCAAACTACTGTTGGAAAATGTAAATGAATGCTGCGGGATTACAAAATAAGTTATAATAGTAGAAAATAATCTTTGAGATGCATACTTTAATCTGAAACATGGATCAATGTAAATGGATTAGATTTTAATCCATGGAAAATTATACTTATGATCGTTAAATTGCATTCGCTAATAGGATTAAACTTATAAACCTTCTGAATTAAAGTGCCAGATAAATATGTCATCTTAGTAGATTGTGGCATGTAGGTACCAAGCGATTTTCAAATGTTATCAAAGTTAATATTTACTTAAGTTTTATAACATAAATCTAAAAAAAAGGAATTTGGGTAATAACTTTTGCACGAGTTTTAGATTTGCTTTATTAAGTGTATGTGATTGATTTTGAAATAAAGTATGAGCATTTAATGGTTGGATCTGATGTTCTGTTCTGAATTTTATACTTCCGCCTGAGTAAATGAAATCCTTCTTGAGTTGAATTCCTTTAAATGTCCAGTACATGAGCGTAGAATATAATGAAGCCCAAGGTAGGAAAAGAAATATTTTAAATATATTAACTTCTCTATTTTTGTGAAAGAAAATAAAATGGAAGACCTAATTACCGCATTAATTTTACTAATAAACTTTATTCATAAATTACAAAAAAATATTGAACTGTTATTATCTCACCGCATATCGAAATATTTCTCAAGATATTCTTTTTGGACGTATCGAAATCTTACAGAAGTGTAACAGTACAAAAATGTATTCAAGCTAAAAGTGTTATTGTTACAAGATAAATGTTATCCATGATATTTTTTAACCTAACACGCATATATATTTAAGCTTTATTATTTAATTCTATTTACTTTTATTAAATAGTTTTCCATTGATGTGATTAATATCATTAGAAGATAATGTGATAATCTTTTAAAGAGTTACAAAAGATATTTGAAGCGAAATTATTAGTACAGGTTTAATTTATTACTTTGGCCTTTATGAACTTTCCTCCGCAGAGTAATAGTCTTTAATTTGGGTTCGCTAATAAATCAGAAATTTTCTTCGACAGCTATAAAGGTTTACAGAACTTTGTATGTATATGTAATTTTTGCTTACCTTATTAGTTTTACGTTGATTACCGGAGAACTGATTTTTACCATTTCTTGCTATACTAAAAGTAAAAAAATTCTAGAAAGCCTGAAAGATAATAATGAAGAAGAAACATAAGCGATTACTTATAACTTCAGGTTTCCTTGAAGTGCGGATACATTTTGTCATATTTATGACCCATGCCTTCATTGCTCTGAAAACCGCGAGGAAAAATTCCCAGCGCAAACTAATTTGCATGAGCGTAAAATGAATTTCCGGCTGATGATTTCAGATGGGTTAAATTTGTAAGCTTTTATAATTAAAAAAAAATTACTCAAAATGAAATTCATTAGAAAACTTTCAGCTCGATAGTTCTTGCAAAAAATTGTCAGATTATGTTTGCACATTCCTAATTTTAAGCTATATTAAAGTTTAATGATAGGATAGTAAAATTTTATATATTAACTATATACAATAATTTAATCACAAGGAATTCCTGAGTTTCAATTTTTTGATAGTTTCAAGCAATTAACATTTCTTTACATTGAAAAAAAAAAAACAAATGCTTGATTAAGTAAATATTACAGAAGACTTGAGAGCTGCCAACAATAATATATTCGAGCTTTTTAATAATTTATTTGTTATTTGAAGTAGTTTAGTAAATAAATACCAGATTACTACATCCCACTGCCTGCAATCGCTCGCAAACTCTTGGAAAAGCTTACGCATACTTATGATAGCTTTGCAATCCATGCCCGTGAACTATATGTTAAAAACTAATTATCATGAACGCTTCTTTATACTATGCATTCTTTACATAGACTTTTTTGTATCTTGACGGAACTCGGATAGTAAGCTTATACGTTCTACGTCTTTGAAAGTAGTCACGCATGCGATAGTTAAGGCAAATATCAATATTTCACTTTTATTTTAACACCTAATATATATAATTCTCATACGTGGCTCCCAAATTTTGGCTTTATTTCTTTTCCGCCGGTGGCAACGTTTGCTTTGTTTTGTTTACGTTACTATTTCTCTTACACGGCGAATCGACCAATGATTACTGCTAAAAATGTCACATGCCAAATCTAGCTGAGGGGGCTCAACATGTAGCGCTTTTAAAAACGGAAACTGAAATAACCAGAGAGCATCAGCTGCGGCAATCTCATACTATTAAGCTAGGCAGAAGTGAGTAGTCTTTTTCGATATATCTCTATTTTAGTATTTTGTCGAAAGCGCTTTTTTTTCACGAATTTATATATTACGAATTTATTTGACGGTTTTTGATTTATATCACGAATTATACTAGAGCACATTTCTAATGGGTTTAACGAATTACGTGTCATTTATTTGAATTCGAATTTATTTTAATGACTTAGTATTTACTAAAAAGATGTAATTTTTTTTTAAAAAAAAAGAAGTTTTAATATGGATTTGAATTATTGTTTTGAATTCTTAGAATGTTGTGCATTTGCAATGTACCTAAGTTAGTAGCGAGCGAAGCGAGCTTGGTTTGCGAAGCAAACCATATAAGATTACGCAGCAATTTTCGGGGGATGGCGAGCGTTAGCGCACTGGGGGCGCAGCCCACTAGTATATAGAATTTAAGTAAATTATAATCTTAATTGTTTCGTCTCTAAAAATGAATTTAAATCAGAACAGTATATATCTCAATAGACAAATATTTTCATGTTAATTTTTGCTGAATCAAATAACTGACGCAAGAAAGATATCAGAATGTTAAATTTAACTCACTATGTTAAACCAAGACTGAACTTGATTGTAACCGTTGAGATACAATGCTTGCTTAACACTTAAATTTAATCTGTTGTAACACATCAGCTCTAGTCAAACAGTTGAAGCTAAGAACAGAGCTAAACTTAGTAAAATAATACTTGTTTCAAACTCTCTTTTACTTTATATGTTTTAGGCGATTTTATTATAAAGATGCATAGGGGAACATTTCTAACTTATGAAAATATTAGAAGTTTTGTTTTCAAAGTCACCAGAGACATTTAAATCCAAAGGGGGAAACGCTTATGATTTTTAAACATAAATCATATTTTATATTTCAACTAGAGCATTTCATTTAATAAATTGATATTGGATATGTGGTGCACTGAACTGCCATTGTGAAGAACGGTGGTTCGATCCCCATTGACGACATGAGGCCAATTAACTTCTGATCGATAGGTACCAGATTGTCTGAGTCAGCTTACAAAAACTGTAGAAAAGCTATAACTGTGTACCAAAAATGTAATTTTGGACTTTGTGTCGAATATTTCTTGCCAATTCATGTAAGCCAAGAGGCGTGATCACAAAGCATTTAGTAGTGGATTGGACCATCGTCCTATATATAGACCAGCTTGTAAATGTTAAACCATTAGAGATTTTGGTGAGTTTTTTGAATATTATGCTTTACTTGGTGTTTCATCAATATGCGATAGAATTTTTTTCAAAAAATATTAGTTTTTTTTAAGTGTGGTTAAATATGGGTTAAATTGTATATGAGCGAGATCGTTTTTTTAAGTGTCA
>NC_092210.1:70232354-70234673 GCF_043381705.1 Parasteatoda tepidariorum | reverse complement strand
AAAGATAAAAGATGAGTTGTGGATTCGTCATCCTTTTCTTTGTGATATTGACTGTATCGATGATATGAACCTTGCCAAAGATGAGCTTATAGATCTTAGAACAAAGTCCTTGCTAAAAATGGATTTCGATTCAAAAACACTCGGAGAGTTCTGGTCTTCTGTGAAAGAAGCCTACCCATTGCTTGTAAAGCGAGCTATTTCAGCTATAATTCCGTTAGCTACAGTGTATCTTAACGAAGCCGGACTTTCCACAGTTGTGACAATAAAAACAAAACATCGTTATCGATTGAATGTTGAACATGTTATGCGCGTTGCTTTGTCGAAAACCATCCCTCTATTCAATTTATTAATTAAGGAAAAGCAGCAACAGCCTTCAGACTAAAACTTTTAATTTTAAATATTTTGTATACTATTGAAATAATAAAATTAAATGCTAAAATAAATTAAATACTAAAAATTTATGTTTTTTGTAATTTTTTTTCTCAGAGGGGTGGTCCGTGACTTCTAAAAAAATTTTAAAAGGGGTCCATTGTATCAAAAAGGTTAAGAAACACTGTTATAAAGCCTTTCGTTTAATTAAAATTTATATTTTCTCTTTTAAACTTCGGTATGGTTTATGCACAGACTACTCTTTTTCTCATATATGGTTTATTCATTTAAAAAATATACATAATTTACATGTTTTTCATTTTTTATGCATTTCAAGTTAATTACGAAAATTGAAACCTTAAACACTACATATGACGAAAGAGGCAAAAAAAAAGCTTTTCGCATAACTGTTTTAAAAAAAATTAATTATGATTAATAAAAGCGCATAAAAATATTTTGAAAATGCATTTTTTAGAAAAAAATATTTTAAAGAAATTGCAGAGTAAATATGCGTTTCAGTTATTTATTCTTATCAAGCAAAATATCTCTTAGACATCATTTGATACTTTCTTTCTTACCTTTTTAAAACTTTTATTAGTACGATATTTTGATATTTTTTGTTCGTGTCAGGAGATTTTATAAAATGTCAGACTAAACTCCAAAACCTAAACATTTATTTATTTTCTTAAGAAATTCTGAGAATGAAATAGTTTCATTTTTGTTTTAACGATAAAATATTCATACAGTCCCGCAAATGAAAGTCATTTAGTATTAAAAAGAAAGACTATGCTTAGAAAGGCAAATAAATTTAGTTTGAAAGTATGCTTATAACTGGTTTTATCTGAATTGGCCATATAAAATTGGATACATATTGAAATAATGAAAACAAAACCTTTTTTCCTACTGAAAAATTTATTTACAGCAGCAATTTTATATCATGTTTCTCCTACATGGAATAACACACTTGGCTTTAAAAATCTTGAGCTATAAAAATATATTTTGAGTACATTTTTCTTTCCCAATGCCCACCGGCGTTAACATCCGACAATTCAGGCATTTACATTGCGATTTTGTTGGCCGCTCTTTCAGGGGCACCATATTAGGTGGATCAACGTCGCTCCCGCAGTGAGAAAAGATGGTACCAAGATAGAAAGAACATTCATGCCCTGCCCGGTACTTGAAACCAGAACCTTTCTGAAGCAAGGACAGTTTCCTACCCACTACACAGCCCGGTCGGTATATTTTGAATATATCGTAAGTTAAATCAGATTTTAAAATAGAATTGCAAAAAAAAAAAAAAAATTGGATTGCATTCTTTCTCATAACTACAGACTTCATGTACTCAAAGTTTACAGTAAAAATACAGTGTCCAACCTTTCAGGAATTTTGAGCTAAAATATTGTGGTATAGAGTTAGCCGATTATATCTGACGGAAAAAATTGCTCGACCGGGCCATTTATCAGGCAAAAATGCTTGGTATATTTTAAAATGACTTAAAATCTGTTTTGAAAATTTGAAAGAACAGCTAAAAAGAGGCTTACTCAGATTATGAACTTATCTAAAATAAATCTTCGAGTCATTATGGTCTACGGGATGAAATTGGCGGAATAAAAATCATAACTTTCCAAATTTAGTTTTTAAAAACACTGGTGTCTATAAACAAATAGCCTGATCTGCTTTTCATTCATAGCCAAATAGCATGGAACTATTTTATGTTATTCCTAAGAAATGGGAGTTGTAGTTTAGGGAGAAAAGGTTTTATTCATCTATACGGTTTTACACAACTCCAACCTACATAGTTTTTAAGTTATTTCTTCTTTTTTAAGAAGTAAAACAAAAAATTCAAACTTTTTGTACATATGACTTTTGGATATATATATATATATACATATATATATATATACACACATATATATATATATATACACACACATATATATATATATACAC